>NW_004797499.1:994557-995788 GCF_000002075.1 Aplysia californica
CCCCCCAAAAAAAAAACAACCCCAAAAAAACAAAACAAAAACAAAAACAAAAAACAAAAAAACAAAAACCTAACAAAGAAAAGAAACCAACTTTTAAAAACCCACAGAAATAGCTCAAACAACAAGAGATGAAGAGAACTTAAAAAGAAAAAAGAAAAAAAAAGAAGAAGACTGAAACAGATACTTGAATGAATAATATTTTCGTTTGGTCAAGATAAATCGGGACATATTTTTGGACTGGTATTTATTTATTTTTTTAACTTTATTTTTCTTTTCTTCTTTTTTTTCCTTATTTTTTGGGTTGCTTTTTATGGGTATTTTTTGTATTTTTTTTTTTTGTGTGTGTGGGGGGTCTTGTTCTTTTTATTAAAATGTTGCTTAAAGGGGGAAAACCAACGAAGACGGACTTTTTAAAAAAATCAATAATATCATGTAGAGAAAGCATCTCAAGTTGATTTAGAGCTGTATTGTACGGGGCAGAGAGATCCGAGCTTTCAGCCAAAGAGAATGGGAAATGTACACGCTAGGACTAAGCTCCTTTGGAAAGGTAACACAAGCCAAAATGGCCGTCGTTACCATAGCAACCTTTTTGTCAGTTGTCAGGGATTTTTTGTGGGGATTTTTTTTTTTTTTTGGTAATAAATTTTATTTTATGTTTAACTTTATTAAGACTTACCGTGCTTTTGATTTATAAAAAAGCGACGCCCTACCATGTGGGTGGTTGGAGGGTGCCACTGGTAGGTCCTATTTTTTTTCTGTGTGTGTGGATGGTTGTAGGGTGGCACTGGAAGATCCTACTTCTTTACTTTCCCTCTGTTGTTTCTGTCTGTCTGTGTGGGTGGTTGGAGGGTGCCACTGGTAGGTCCTACTTCTTTATTTTCCCTTTGTTGTTTCTGTCTGTCTGTGTGTTTGCCCTACTTTTCCCAGCATAAAATGACCATTATTGTGCTTCTCAAACTAACAAACAAACAAACAAACAAACAAACAAACAAACAAACAAACAAACAAACAAACAAACAAACAAACAAACAAACAAACTAACTAACTAACTAACTAACTAACGAACAAACAGACAAACATGCCCTACCAATCTCTATTACTGTATAGGTTAGGGTTCTACGTATTGACACGAAGAAGACCTGAAGTGTGCGATGTTGGTGAGTGCTCTGGTGTGGTTTGCTTCTTCTTTCCTATCAAACATCTATCGTCTTTATCTCCCCTCCTTCTTTTT
>NW_004797499.1:995888-996647 GCF_000002075.1 Aplysia californica
AACAACAACAACAACAACAACAACAACAACAACAACAACAACAACAACAACAAACTAACTAACAAATAACTGTCGCTCATTTTTCTAGTTCTTCGTCTCTCATTGTTGGTTCTTCTCTCTTGAGAGTGTTTGTCTGGCCCCCTTGCTAGGTCCTACTTCTTGTCGTTCCCTTCTCTACTCTACTGTTTCTGTATATCTCCTTGTTTTGTCTATTCCCTGCTTAAATTGACTGCTATCGTTTCGATGTGCTTCTTGTTACTTGTGGTTGGTTGGTGGGTGCTCTGGTGTGGTTTGTTTCTTCTTTCCTATCAAACGTCTATCGTGTTTCTCTCCCCTCCTTCTTTTTTGTGCTTGTTACTCTCTTGTAACACCTCTAATCCTCGGCACTTATGTGACGTTATTGTGTTGCAAGTGCCGTAAAACACTTACTAAAACTAAAAAACTTCTTGTTACTCAAACAACTGTTTTGTTTCTTTCTTCCCACAGCCACAGATCGACGATGGCAACGCCTATCTGCCAGGGGAACATAACTCTGTCATACGGAAAGGTAAGTTACGTTTTGGATTTTCTGCTCCTTCTTCCTAACAAACTTCTATCGTTATTACATCTCCTCCTCCTCCTTTCCTTTGCATGTGCTCTCTAGTAACACCTCAAATCTCACCAAGGATCTTTAACGTGCGCAGATTGCACACGGTATCTCCGAGATTTTTCGCTCTTATCCGAGAAGGCTATGTGAATTTTTAAAGGAAATACAATTTT
>NW_004797499.1:996747-997408 GCF_000002075.1 Aplysia californica
GCTGCTTGCACACGGGGCCTCCGAGATTTTTCGCCCTTATCCGACAAGGCTAGGTGATTTTTTTTAAGAGAAGAAAATTTTCAGTCGCTGTCTGGTTTTGAATCCGAGACCTATTGAGTGAGAGGCGAAGACGCAATCTCTAGACCATGAGAGCCCCCTCACCAATGGTTTGAACCCCGATCTGATGTTCTTGAACTTGAAGTTTTTGGGTAGTTTTGGGGACTCTCCGTTCCTTTGGTTTGGTCCTATCAGGGATGGACTTTTAAATTTGGAGGCTGCTCCTTTTTTAGTAACCTTAAAATGTTGAAAGATTAAACCATTTTTCGATCGGGTTTTCTAGCTTAAGTCATGAATTCGTGGGCCGTGTCTTGTGTATTCGTATTCCTTGTCCATCATACACTTTCCTATTCCTTGTCCATCATACACTTTCGTCCCCGCCGTTCTCTTTCTGCGTGTTGTTGAAGGCGTTGGCAGCAGTCCCCCGTCTTTTCTGTCCCCCTGTCTGACTATCTTGCTTCACCTCTGCGTTCAATGACCAGACTGATGTCGTTGGTGTTCTTCTATTTACTCAAAGACTGTCTGTCTTTTTTTCTATCTGTCTGTCTGTCTTCGTGTGTACCAGGTACTCAAAACACGCACATGTTCGCGCGCGCGCACACGC
>NW_004797499.1:997661-999135 GCF_000002075.1 Aplysia californica
AGGAGGAGGAGGAGGAGGAGGAGGGGGTGAGGGTGAGGGCTGAACGTCTCAACTAACTCCGTAATGACGCTAATCGGGGCCGGGCGCTGGGGTTGTTTGGGTCCCACCCAGGGGGTCAGGAACATTACAGGAGCCCGGAGCGCACCTGCGGGAGCGCTATTCAGAGGACGACCAGGAAATTCGACTCCCGTCATTCTCGCGGGGCTCTTCCTGTGCGCGCTTGGTGAGATTTGCGCATGCGCTCACGCTACTCGCTCGGCCATTGAGCGGAAGTGAAGCGGTTGACAGACGCCGGTTGACGTGTGAAGAGAGGCCTCCTTCGGGTGTTCCTTTCGCACCTCGACAAATTACTTGGTTAAGGTGATACCCAATACAGTAGGAGGTGGGGCCGACCGGAATCAGGGCCGTAGCGCCTTTTCCGGGGGCTGCTAGCTTTTTTTGTCAGACAGTCTAATAGTTAGGGGTGAATGGTGTGCGTTTTTGTTGGTTTTTTTACTTCACACTTTCATTCATTGTCGGTGGATCTCAGATTCCTCGCAATTTACCCGTTGACTTCGATACAACACCTATCATCGGAGATTACAGCTTTTTTTTTTCTCTAAGGTTTTGCCTAGATCGGAACCTCCTCGCTTTATGTTCTAGAATTACTGTTTCATTATGCAAATTGGGAGTGAAATAACGACAAAATATGACCCTTTAGGAGATCATGCAGGACACGTGAACATCTCGTTTCCCAAGGTCTGAACTCATACATAAGAACAGATGCGTGCTTGCCTTTTGTAGGAGAATCCAGTCTTTCACCATGCCTGTACTCGACCCTTTTTCTCAATTCTCATGATGTAACAGTCATTCGCTTTTAATTCATAATTGTGATGATGATAATGATGGGGATGATGATATAGAAACGATAACAACAACGGCAAAAATAATAATAATAGTAATAATAATAATAATGACAACATAATTATCGCAATGGTGATGGTAGTTGTGGTGGTTTTAGATCTATTCGTGGGCGAATTTACGATAATGTGTGCTTAAAATTGAATTAAAAATAAAAGGGAATTCTCTTTCTTGTTCTTCTTGTTCTTGTTCTTGTTCTTGTTCTTGTTCTTGTTCTTGTTCTTGTTTTTGTTTTTGTTTTTGTTCTTGTTCTTTTTGTTCTTGTTCTTGTTCTTGTTCTTGCTCTTGTTTTTCTTCATCTTCCCATTACCTTTATCATAATCGGTAGCCTAGTCTAAGTTGTTAAGCTATCGGATTCGTAATCGTGAGATTGCAGGTTCGGAGGTTCGAGCCTCAGCTCGGTCCGACGTTGTGTCCTTGGGAAAGGAGGCACTTTACACGAATTTTCCATTGGCTCGGTTCATTTTTGAGACGGACATTAAACTCGGAGGTCCCGCCCCTTAAATAACCTAATAGTGTTGATTTTCACCATTTTTTATCATCATCATTATTGTTATTATTATTTTATTAATAT
>NW_004797499.1:999606-1001250 GCF_000002075.1 Aplysia californica
CATTACTATTATCATTATAATAATAATTAGTTTTATTGCTACTATTATTATTGTCGTTTTCATCATTATTATTTCGGCGCTTCGCTATATCACGCAGAAGACCCGGGTGACTGGCACTAATAATATGATCCTATGCAGTTGGGAGCGCCGTAAAACCTCTACTAGTGGGTGGTTGGCGGGTGCTCTGGTGTGGTTTGCTTATTCTTTCCTATCAAACATCTATCGTCCTTATCTCCCCTCCTTCTTCTTTGTGTTTGTTACTCTCTTGTAACACCTCTAATCTTCTGGCACTTATATGACCATATGCAGTTTCGAGCGCCATAAAACCTCTACTATATCGTCCTTATCTCCCCTCCTTCTATTTTGTGTTTGTTACTCTCTTGTAACACCTCTAATCTTCGGCATTTATATGACCTTATTGTGTTGCAAATGCCGTAAAACACTTACTAAAACTTTAAAAAAACCTCTACTAAAACTAAAACGAAAAAGGTCCGGGTAGGGAGATATATATATTAATTTTTAAAAATTATGACCTTGGGCCTTTTCTTTCATCTTGCTTTTCCCCCAATCAGAACTCTGTGGGTGGTTGGCGGGTGCTCTGGTGTGGTTTACTCATTCTGTCCTATCAAACATCTATCGTCCTTATCTCTCCTTCTTCTTTTTTTGTGTGTTTGTTACTCGGTTTATATGACCTTATTGTGTTACAAGTGCCGTAAAACTCGTACAAAAAATACCACAAAACAAAACAAACCTCTACTAAAATGAAAAGGACCCGAATAAAAAGACAATATCTTTATCAAGTACCTTGGTCGGGTTTTTTTTGTCTTGCTTTTTTCCACAAACAAAACTCTCTTCAAAGATGAAAGAAAAAAAAAATTGGATAGTTAATCAATATACACACGTAGCCCAATCTTTTCCCAATCTTTTCCCAATCTTTTCCCAATCTTTTTTTTTTTTTTTTTTTCGTCTCCCGAGATTATAACAAAAGGAGAAGGAAATAATACGCTTTGAAGAGACTCCAAGAAAATGTTTGAAATGTACAAATTTACATAAATTGTTTTTTGTTATTAATCCCAAAAGAATCCACGATTGTACAAAGACCGCTGACCGTCACTGAAAATTGTAAATTATAATGGTTTTATTTTGAACATGTAAATTGCTGTTTTTAAATAATGTTTTTTTTTTCTTTTTAGCATTTAATTTTAATGTTTGTTCACAAACCATAAAATAAAAAACAAAACGAAACCGTGATGTTGTGACCTGTCGTGAAATCAGCTGTGGGTGGTTGGCGGGTGTTCTGGTGTGGTTTGCTTCTTCTTTCCTATCAAACATCTATCGTCTTTATATCCCCTCCTTCTTTTTTGTGTTTGTTACTCTCTTCTTGTAACACTTCTAATCTTCGGCATTTATATGACCTTATTGTGCTGCAAGTGCCGTAAAACTCTTACTAAAACTGAAACTAAAACTAAAAGACATGGGTGGTTGGAGGGTGCCATTGGTAGATTCTGCTTCTTTACTTTTTTTTCTCTTGGTCTTACTTTTTTCCTGCACTAAACTTCCGTGTATGTATCAATGTGCTTCTCTTTGGTGAAAACACACACACACACACACACACACACACACACACACACACACACACACACA
>NW_004797499.1:1001350-1003099 GCF_000002075.1 Aplysia californica
TGTGTGTGTATGTGTGTGTGTGTGTGTGTGTGTGTGTGAGAGAGAGTATGTGTTTATACGTATGATTGTGAGTGTGTGATTGTGAGCATGTTTGTGTGTGCGAGTGAAGTCTTCTTTTATCAATTTTTTTCCCATCCTTCACACCCCCACCCCACCCTAACTCTACTCCTGCCGTCTCGCGCAGGGGCAAACAACTGTGAGCGATCGGAGAGGAACTGAGTATTTGCCCTTGTTGTTTGATGAACACATTAACATCCCCTTGATTGAAGGCGAAGAGCTGTTTTGGCCAAACTAACTTCTGTCGTGCGCGTCCTCAGTTTTTTCCTTCTCCTTTTGTAGCGGTGTTTTTTCCCCCTCTTCTTTCCTTCTGTTCTTATTTTGGCGGGCATCCTTAGGCCGATGGATCTCGTAATCACATCATAGAATGCATCTGCAGGCTATAATCCTATTTGGCGAAATCAAGTTTGCCCTCGGACAAAATCTAAAACAGCTCGGGACAAAAAGACCCCCAAAAAGAACAAGCGTGTTCCCCGGTTCGTCCAACTGCCGCGGATTCCCATACCGATTTTTATCCCCTCTATTTTTTTTTTCAGTTTTTTTTTCCCTTTTCAGTTTTTTTTTTAACTTCGAGGAATCTCATCACTTTCCTCTTAACTAAGTTCCGTAAACGACAAACTCTGAGCTCGCTCCGGTTTCTTTTCTGAACGTAGAGCGTTGCCCCTGGTGTCATTTTCGATCTAAACGACGCGGTGCGTGTGTTGGCGTGGAGACCCCAGCACCGGGTAAACAAGGTTAGCGCTCTTTCTGCTGCTCAGTCCACACAGGACCAGCCTCTGTAGGGAAATGGTTAGGCTTCTTGCCGCCCAACGCTGAAGATACTAGTTTGATTCTCATATTGGTTGGGGGGTTGTTGTTGTTTTTTGTATTGTTTTTTTTTTAATTGGGTTTTTAGTTTTTAGTTTTAGTTGAGGTTTTACGGCGCTCGCAACTGCATAAGGTCTAATGAGCGCCAGAAGATTAGATGTGTTACAAGGGAGTAACAAACACAAAAAAGAAGAAGGAGAGATAAGGACGATAGTAAAGAAGAAGCAAACCACACCAGAGCACCCGCCAGCCACCCACAAAATTGAGTTTACCCTGTCTCTGTGCTAGGCATTGTACCACTCGTATGCTTAAGTAAGAAGAGTTTTACGGCACTTGCAATGCATTAAGGTCGTATAAATGCAGAAGATCAAAGTGGTGCAAGAGAGTAACGTACACACAAAAAAGAAGAAGGGGATAAGGACGACTGATGATTGATAGAAAAGAAGGAACAAACCACACCAGAGCAGCCGCAACCACCCATATACCACTCTTAATCTGCACTGTTCCTGATAGGCTGGTCGAAGCACCCTGCCTCCAAATTGGTCTAAATTGTGTCGATGAGGGCGTATAACATTTACATCTAGAACTATCCGTATAGATAAACCTGTTCTCCGGAATGCTAAGATATGGACGGCTCTCGCCATTTCGAGTCCATTTCTATTGTTGTCCTTGCTTCCTTGGGGAGAAACATCGCTTTATTATTTCTCACCCTTGTTTTCAAAGCTGTCTGAGGTGGCAAAAAATGTATAGAATAGAGATCTATTACATTATTCCTTTCAATTTGGGAATTTATTTTTAGCGTTGGGGTTCTGTTTGTTTGAATTTTATTATTGAGCGCAAGCGGGGATTTTTTCAAAATTATTTTATTTATTTATTTTCAGGAGC
>NW_004797499.1:1004233-1006020 GCF_000002075.1 Aplysia californica
TTCCCTCTAATCTGTCTGTCTGTCTGTCTGTCTGTCTCTCTCTCTGTCTGTCTGTGTGTCTCACTTTTTCCTAGCACTAAATGACCTCTCTTGTGTCTATATGCTTCTCTTTACTCAAACAACCAAGCGTGGGTGGTTGGCGGGTGCTCGGGTGTGGTTTGCTTTTTCTGTCCTATCAAACATCTATCGTCCTTATCTCTCATCCTTCTTTTTGTGTTTGTTACTCTCTTGTAACACCTCTAATCTTCTGGCACTTATATTATTATGACCTTATTCAGTTGCTAGCGCCGTAAAACCTCTACTAAAACTAAAACTAAAGTTCAATATTTCCCTTTGTAATGAACGCCACCCCAAATGACAAGATAAATCGGGGAATGATAAAAATAGACCCTGTATTTTCTTATCCTATCAAACATCTAAAAAAACGTCTATCGTCCTTATCTCCCCTTCTTAATTTTAGTGTTTGCTACTCTCTTGTAACACCTCTAATCTTCAGCACTTACCTGACCTTATTTTGTTGCGAGTGCTGTAAAAAACTTACTAAAACAAGACCCTGTATTTTCTGAAACGTCATCTTTCCCGTACTGAGCGTGTATTAAAATTTTCTTATCTGAAACGTGATCTTTCCTGCAATGAGCGTTGAAACAGCATTATTTTTACCGTTACATTTTGTGAAACCTCCGACAAATTACTCTTGGAAATAATAAGAAATATTATCTTTTCTTATTTTCTTATTCTCTTATCTTATCATCTCTTCGGGGTAACTGTTTACTGTTCAATTAACAAGGAAAGGGGTGGGAGGTGGGGAGGAGGAAGGGTGGGATGGAGGTGGGAGTGGGGATGTTGGTATGTTAAGGGGGGGGGGTAATTTTCAACTACACGATCATTTATACACACACACACACACGCACACACGCACATACACATACACACACACATAGACACACACAAAGACACACATACACATACACACATATACACACGCACGCACACACACAAACACACACATACAAACGCAAAAAGTGAGAGAGAAGGAGAGACAGACAGACAGACAGACAGACATACACACACAGTTGCAAACGCACACATACAAACACACACTTACAAACACACACATACACACACATATATACACACTCACACACACAAACAGAGAGAGTGAAAGAGAGAGAGAGAGTGGGGAGAGAGAGTGAGAGAGAGAGAGAGTGAGAGAGAAGGAGACAGACAGACAGACAGACAGACAGACAAAGACAAAACAGAAACAGACAGAGACAAAGACAGACAGACAGACAGACAGACAGACAGACAGACAGACAGACAGACAGACAAAACCGAAACAGACAGAGACAGACAGAGACAGATAGAGAGACAGATTTAAAAACAAATCCTCACACGCATAGATCAAGTTGCGAAATCTTCATTCCAAATCTAAAACACATTTCAACAACAAAAACGCTTCTCACCAGATGTGTAACGTAGCACTGCACAATATAAAGTCTACAAGTCCATTTTTTAAGATTAATGTCGAAATGAAGACATCTTAGAACCAGCCAGATAATATCCTATTATGTTCTTAAATGTAACAGTGATCTTATCCTATTTATGAATATATATCTTTTTTGTTTTTTGTCTCAACGAAATAATTTATTTTGTCCATCATCGACCCACGTTGAAAAAGAACAGAATGGGTGGTATAATTAGTCTGTTCATAAATGAGAGGGACATTGGAGGTGTTGGTGGGCGTTTGGCGGGTGTTGGCGTGGGTTTGGGGGGTGGGGGAGGGTTTG
>NW_004797499.1:1006120-1009410 GCF_000002075.1 Aplysia californica
CACACACACACACTCATACACAAACACACAAACGCACACACATACGCATTCTCTCTCTCTCTTTCTCTCTCTCTCTCTCTCTCTCTCTTTCTCTCTCTCTTACACAAATACACACACACACTGACTGACACACACACTTACACACACATAAACAGACAGACAGACAGACAGACAGACAGACAGACAGACAGACAGAGACAGGGAGAAAGAGAGGGGGAGAGAGACTGAGATAGAAATAGAGAGATAGAGACAGAGGAAAGAGAGCGCGCGAGAAAAAGAAAGAGAAAGAGAGGGAGTGAGTGAGTGAGAGAGAGCTAGATATAAAAAATCTGAATGTGAGACAGGCAGTGAAAGAGAGACAAGAAGAGAAACAGAGATGGAGAGACAGAAGGAAATAGAGTGTGAGACATGCAGAGCAAGAGAGACAGAGGGGCAAGACAGAGAGAACGGGAGAGAGAGAGAGTGAGCAGAGAAAGAGAGACAGAGAGCAAGACAGAGAAAATAGGAGAGAGAGAGAGAGAGAGAGAGAGAGAGAGAGAGAGAGAGAGAGAGAGAGAGAGAGAGAGAGAAAGAAACAAAATGAGAACGATGCTCTCTTCCTTCGCTTCCTTCCTTCCTTTCAAGCGTCACAGTATCTGCCATTCCTTTCACTCACTCTTGAATGTTGAATGATTGAGAAACGTTTAGAAGCCGTTTAGAATGTCCATGTCCCGTCTTACTTAAATAATTGAACGTCACTCTTTCTTTCACTGCGTGCTGTCAATGGCTCCTTCCTCGTGTCGCATTCTTTACAAATATGAGGCATCGTGCTGAAATCACGCGCTCGTCAAAATGATACATTCAAAGAAAGTAGCTTCTTGTTTTTTGACTTTGCACCTTTACTTCCATTTGAAAACACATGAAATTTTATTCTGTGTGGATTTTACTGAATAATTGTAGACTTTAGCCAGAAAAGATGTAAAATTGCAGTTGTCATTTGTCATAGACTCTCAAGCTTTCGAAAGCACCAAAGTTTGCCGGCCATTTTCTCGCTTTTTAATCTTTTATTAAATCATGGGACCCGCACTCACCCTCTTCCATCTTTAATATCTTGACTTTTAATCAAGATAGATGTGGTATTTTTTAAATTTTATTTCATTAAAAGCAAGACAAATGAACAAGCTTTATAATTACACCAATCATTACCGATGCTCCAAAATCTGCCGAGCGTTTGATTCCTCCACGCTGCGCTCTCAAGCAAATCAATGTTTTAGTTTTTAAAAACAAGTATGTAACATTTTGAAAGATCTGCTCATTTGATATGCTGTATCGCACTTACACTTACAGACTGTCCATTTGAAAAATAATATAACGATTTCTTATTTGGCTTGTTATAATGTATTTTGCTTCCAGTTTTTTTTTTGTGGGCGTTTTTTAATTAGCTTTTTGAAGGCTTGCAAATCACAGACAAAATACAGTTTGTACCGAGTCTTTTTAACAGTGATCATATTATGTGTCAAGACGCGGTGGAATCAAGCGCTCGTCAATTTTTGGGCATGTTGAGTTGTTAGTATCATCTTAAAGCTTGTTCTTTTGTCTATCTTTCTATGAAAAAAATATCAATATATCTTTAGCAGAAGTTGAGATATTTGCGATTGAACGAAGTGGGGGTAGCCTGGTTTCAGAGGTAAAATTAGCGAGAAAAAGGCACAAAATTTTGGCGACTTGCCTAGCTAGAGAGCCCTTTGAAACTGAAAATGTAATTTGTTTTTCAGTAAGAACAGAAAATATGTTTTTAAGTGGAGGTAAAATGTGTTAAGCTAAACATTTCAAAAATTCGATAACAATTACCAAACCAGTAGAAAAAAGTCAGTTTCTTGGATATCATTATTTTGACGAACGCATGATTTCACCACGATGCCTCACATATACACATGCACACAACATACATATAAAAAAGATAATATGGATACAGTAGAAACACAGAAAGACATATGCACACTAAAGCATACTCAGAAATATACAAGAGAATAAAAAAACGAACTGAGGTAAAAACATATGAACAATAACACAGATACAATTATACACACACAAATTTGACACATACAGCGTCCATGCACGGACACACACATACACACACACATACACACACACATACACACACACACACACACACACACACACACACATAACACACACAAACAAACAAACAAACAAACAAACTCACACACAAACACACACACAACACAATCAAACAAACAAACACACACACACACACACACACACACACACACACACACAAACATTCGTATAACAACCTATCAACACTCAAAGGGTGGTTGGCAGGTGCCCTGGTGTGATGTGCTCCTTCTTTCCTATAAAAAACTATTGTCCTTTTCTCTCCTCCTGTTTATGTAAGTTACTCTCTCGTAACACCTCTGATCTTCGGCACTTATATAACCTTATTGCGTTGCAATTGCCGTGAAACTCTTACTAAAACTAAAACCCGAAGAACAATTTTGTGAGTTACGGCTTTCTTCCGTTGATCCAATCACTCTGATCTGTACTTTCCGCTTTCTTTCAGTGTCCCCAGTTCTTTCATCGTGTGGCATTGTCTTGCTAAACACGAGCTCCCACTGCTTTCTAAGAACTGCAATGGGTTTTTTTTTTTTTTAGAATTAATTAAATCATTATTAGGAATGGATAGGAATGTCACAAGTAAGTTCTGTGGGTGGTTGGCGGGTGCTCTGGTGTGGTTTGCTTCTTCTTCTCTTTCAAACATCCATTGTCCTTACCTCAACGCCTTCTTTTTTAAAATGTTTGTTACTCTCTTATAACACTTCTAATCTTCAGCACTTATATGACCTTATTGTGCTGAAAGTGCCGTAAAACTCTTACTAAAACTAAGCTAAACCTTTATTATTAATAACACGAGAGGGCCAAGATTTAATATGTATGTGGCATAAAATATTTCTGTTATTCTACGTGGCCACTGTCACAATACAATTAATGTTATTGTTGGTGGGGGTGGTATTGTTGTTGTTGTTGTTGTTGTTGTAGTTGGTGTTGTTGTTGTTGTTGTTGTTGTAGTTGGTGTTGTTGTTGTTGTTGTTGTTGTAGTTGGTGTTGTTGTTGTTGTTGTTGTAGTTGTTGTTGTTGTTGTTGTTGTTGTTGCTGTTGTTGTTGTTGATTATTTTTAACATAAGAGTGCCAAGATTTGAAGTATGTATTCGACAAAAGAATTCTGCTTGTTTTATATGCATTGTCACGATCATTCTGCCATCCGTTCTAGATTATCACAAAACCACACA
>NW_004797499.1:1010391-1012684 GCF_000002075.1 Aplysia californica
GGGGGGGGCAAAAAATTAATTGCAAAAAAAAATCCAACAAAAACCATAAATGAACCCACTGCCCGCCAGGAAATTGCTGCAGTCTAAAAATAGCCCCAACATCACGGAGGTACAATATACTACAGCTAGTAATCTCCCCTTGATGGGAACAGACAGGGGCGACAACTGAGGAAGGGAAAAACAACGCAGGCGGGGATCAATTAAGTGGGGAGAGACAAGAGATTTGACGTCATTGTAGGGCTGTCACTATGATCTGTCTCTGTCTCTCTCTCTGTCTTGTCTCTCTCTGTCTCTTTCTCTCTCTCTGTCTGTCTGTCTGTCTCTCTCTCTGTCTCTCTCTGGTTTTGCCTCTCTCTCTGTCTTTGCCTCTCTCTCTCTCTCTCTCTCTCTCTGTCTTGTCTATCTGTATCCCTGTTTCTCTCTCCACGTGTGTGTGTGTCTCTCTTTCTATCGCCCCCCCTCTCTCTCTAAAATCTAAAATAATCTCAAATGACCTGAAAACGCTCACACCTACACTCTGAAAACAGAACAAAACAAAACAAATATAAAACAAACCAAAAAACAAAACAAAAAAAGAAAAAGAAATCATATGATATGACGTAGTCGCCACGTCTTGCGAAATGCTAAAGAATCTATTCATTTTGCACTCTAAGCGTGTGAATTCAGTTTTTCTTTGAAATAAGACCATAGAAATATTTAAAAATTTGATAGCAATTTTTCTAATGATGGTTGGAAGGCGCCACTGGTAGGTCCTACTTTTTTACTTTCCCCACGTTGTTTCTGTCTGTGTGGGTGGTTGGAGGGTGCCACTGGTAGGTCCTATCTCTATACTCTCCCTCTGTTGTTTCTGTCTGTCTGTGTGGGTGGTTGGAAGGCGCCACTGGTAGGTCCTATCTCTATACTTTCCCTCTGTAGTCTCTGTCTGTCTGTGTGGGTTGGAGGGTGTCACTGGTAGGTCCTATCTCTATACTCTCCCTCTGTTTTTACTGTCTGTGTGGGTGGTTGGAGGGTGCCACTGGTAGGTCCTATCTCTATACTCTCCCTCTGTTGTTTCTGTCTGTCTGTGTGGGTGGTTGGAGGGTGCCACTGGTAGGTCCTATCTCTATACTCTCCCTCTGTTGTTTCTGTCTGTCTGTGTGGGTTGGAGGGTGTCACTGGTAGGTTCTACCCCCCCCCTCTGTTTTTCTATCCTTCTCTTTATTCAAACAAAGCCAATGGAAGGTCCTACTTCTTTACTTTCCCTCTGTAGTTTCTGTCAGTCTGTCTTACTTTTTCCCGGTACTAAATGTTAGGCATGCTGACAAAATGAGTTACTTCTCGCAATCCACGAATGGAGATATTGGCCAAAAATAGACATTAGGGTCAAATTTGTAGATTTTCTATTGGTGCCATATTCTTAAACTATAACATGCCTTTTATAATTTCATACTTATAAATGGTTACAATTTTACCTGTAAGAGTGATGTATCTATTTCCTTAAGGCTTGAATCTGAGAAGTAACTCATTTTGTCAGCACGCTTCACAAATGACCTTTTGGTGTCGATGTGGCTCTATATATTTACTCACACAAAACGAAACGTGCCCTCATGTGAACCGAAGTCGGGTTTTTTGTATTTGACAGCAAAGCGCCTATACTGCTACACCAGATGCAAGTGGGTGGTTGGCGGGTGCTCTGGTGCGGTTTGCTTCTTCTTTCCTATCAAACATCTATCTTCTTCTTTTTTATGTTTGTTACTCTCTTGTAACAGCTCTAATCTTCTGGCGCTCATATGACCGACCGTATGCAGTTGCAAGCGCCGTAAAACTTCTACTAAAAGTAAACCAGATACCAGTAAGCCCTTCCCCCACCCCTCCGCACCTACACCAACTAAAATACAAAACAATACAAAAAAACCCCAAAACAAACAAAACAACCAATCAAACATGCTTTTAAAAAACTAAAACAACCCACATAAACGAAACAAAAATAAAAATATAAAAAAACACATAAAAACAACCACTAAATCAACAACAAAAACAACAAGATCAATCAACAAAATCAAAAAACAAAAAAGAGTTTAAAGAAGAAAAAAAACCAATACATCTCCGTGAAAACTTAAAAACACACCCCTTTTCAACAGTGCCGCGTCTGCAAAACGAAACGAAACGAAACGAAACGAAACGACCGGAACCCGATCCCCTGGTCTGCCATGACGTCACGCGCCCTGATCACAGTGAGATAGCCTTAGCCCGCCTCCTGACCAATCAAAAGAGGAGATCGTCGTCGTGCCAGGTCCCCGATCCCCTCTCCCCC
>NW_004797499.1:1013926-1014982 GCF_000002075.1 Aplysia californica
TACACACACACACACACACACACACACACACACACACACACACACACACACACACAAAGCACAAAGCACAAAGCACAAACAATTAAAAAAACAAACACTCCATCCGATTTGTTTAAATTTGAAAATACGTTTTTATAAAGTGTTCCGACTAACTCTTTCAAACATTTTTCACAAATAAAAGAGAAGGAGAACAGAATTTTGCTAAACCCCACAAGCAGAGGTGGGCAAAATCCGGATAATCTATATGGATAACCGGATAATTCTCAATGAAACATTATCCGAATTCAGACTCTTAACTCTATTTCCTGACCCGTTTGCCGAAGTGGGTGCACCCATTTGCCGAAGCGGTTAATATCATATTATTGGCCGGTGGGTGATTGGCGGGTGCTCTGGTGTGGGTTACTCCTTCTTTCCTATCAAACATCTATCGTCCTTATCTCCCCTTCTTCTTTTTTATGTTTGTTACTCTCTTGTAACATCTCTAATCTTCTGGCGCTCATATGAAATTATGCAGTAGTTGCGAGCTCCGTAAAACTTCTACTTACTAATATTAGTGGCCAAAGAGGTGCATTAACATATCATTATCCGGATTTTGCTAAAGCGACTCATTGCCCAGCCCTTCTCGCAAGTCAGTCATGTCCTTCTAGAGCAAGTCGTTTCCCCTGACACTGAATACTCACACGGCTCGCGTGCTTTCAGCTGATTGGCTAGATAATCTCTTCGTGACCTCAGTAGGTGGGTGGTTGGCGGGTGCTCTGGTGTGGTTTCACTCTGGTTTCCTTGCTCGCTCCCTCTTTACTACCAATTAATCGTCTGACTATAATATCGTCCTTACCTCTACTCCTTTTTTTGTGTGTGTTTGTTATTCGTTTGTAATACATTTAAAGGGGGCTCTCGTGGCCTAGAGGTTAAGGTGTTGGCCTCTCATTCAAAGGTCCCGGGTTCGAATCCGGGTAGCGACCGAAAAATTTTCTTCTCTAAGATTGTCTCCTTTCACCTCCTTTCCTACTCTCTAGCAATGTTCTGTTGTCCCCTTTCATTTCCACTTTCTGCCCC
>NW_004797499.1:1015383-1016879 GCF_000002075.1 Aplysia californica
TGTGTCCCGCGCGCTCATATGACCTTATGCAGTTGCGAGCGCCGTAAAACACTTTACAAAAACAAACAACAAACAATACATTTAATCTTCGGCACTTATTTAACCTAATTGTGTTTTAAATACCGTAAAACTCTTACAAAAACAAAAAAACACCCTACCTAATGGTATCGAGGCGGGTTGTTGGAGGGTGTCACTTTTTTCTTTTCTTTCCCTCCTTTATTGCTGTCTGGGCGGGTAAATAGAGACTGCCACGTGTGGGTGGTTGGCGGGTGCTCTGGTGTGGTTTGCTCCTTCTTTCCTATCAAACTTTTATCTTCCTGATCTGTCCTCCTTCATTTTTGTGTTTGTTACTCTCTTGTAACACCTCTAATCTTCGGCACCTATATGACCTTATTGTGTTGCAAGTGACGTAAAACCCTTACCAGTTGCGAGCGCCGTAAAACCCTATACTAAACTAAAAACCCTTACAAAAAAGACAACAAACAAATAAACACACATATACGTTTTTCACGATCTATTCTTCGCAAAATTAATTTCAAAATTGTTTTTTTTTAAAGGAGAGCGAAAAGTGGCGACCATGACAATGCCGTGGTCTAGGGTTATAATGCTATGGTCCATCGTTGAACCAGTGACATTTTCTCTCAGACCCAGATGCCCTAATCCCAAAAGTTAATTCGAGTAAAATGTCGAAAGAAGATCGATAGAGACTGACGTTGGGAAATAACCAAACTTTTCAAAACACTAATGTAATAGTATCTTGATCTGTCTTTCACTTAGAATCTAGTTTTTCTTTTTTTTTGTTTTTTTCTTTGATAAAATAAAAAAAGAAAACCGATAAAATAAAAAAGAAACAGCAAAAAAAAAAAAACCCCAAAAAACTTACCAACCCCCAAAATCACCTGAATATAGAAAGGGTTTTCAGTGCATTCTGGATTGATGGATTTTAAAACTGAGTTTTTTTGTTTTTTTTCCATCTTCAAAGACCGGTTAGTTGTTTGTTGGCGGATGCATTTGGTGTGGTGTGCTCCTTTTTTCCTATCAAACATCAATTGTCCTGATCCCTCCTCGACCGTAGTTTAAGATTTGAGTGGTTGGCGGGTGCTCTGGTGTGGTGTGTTCCTTCTTTACTATCCAAAATCTATCGTCCTTATCCCTCTTCTACCGTAGTTAAAGATTTGAGTGGTTGGCGGGTGCTCTGGTGTGGTTTGCTACTTCTTTCCTATCAAGCATCGTTCGTCCTTATCTCTCCTTCTTTTTTGTGTAAGTCACTCGCTTGTAACACACCTAATCTTCGGCACTTAATGACCTTGTTTTGCAGGTGCCATAAACTCTTACTAATACTAAACTAAACTCCTCTCTCTCCTACATCTCTTTCCTTCTCTATTTCCCTGCTTCTCTTTCCTTCTGTCTCTCTCTTTCTCTCTCTCTCTCTCTCTCTCTCTCTCTCTCTCTCTCTCTCTCTCTTTCTCTATCTCTCCTTCTCTTTCTCTCTCTCC
>NW_004797499.1:1020230-1021488 GCF_000002075.1 Aplysia californica
GGGGGTGGATGGGGTCAAAACACGTACAGTTAGATCTAAAACCATGATAAGTCCGAGAACTGTTAGTTAACAAAGCACGGCTTGATGGCCGTGTATGATACTACAAATATTTTTTTAAACCCCCATAAAACCTCAAAGAAAGCAACAACAGAAAAAAGCCCAGAAAGAAAGCATTTAATAAAATGTGACCTTTTTCATTTTCTTAAAAAAAAAAAAAATCATGATATCAGGTCATGGAAAAAAAAGAAGAAAAACTATTCGGCAAGTGGGTAGGCCAAGGCGTTTATCGTACTCGGAACAATGAGGACAAATCAAAAAGAGAAAGAAACAAAAGCAAAAACAAAACAGAAGAAATAAAATTTAAAAAACCGCCCCGAAAAAAGAGAAGTTAACAAAATAATAATAATAGAAAACTCTAATCACAAAAAAAACAACAATTATGCTAGAAAATGGAAAAATTTTATTAATTAATTATTGTTGTAGACAATGAATAAAAAAAGGATTCAGTCATTAGAAAGAAGAGAAATTATAATGTTTATGTTAGGGACTATACCGTTGATAATAACAGCATAATAATAAAAGAGATAATGCTTTAAAAACTTTATAAAAATATTAAAACGATGATAAAATATCCGTTTTAAAAGTTGTATAATTCTTATGATGATGCTGATGATGATATTCATGACATTTATAATGTTCCCTAGAATATTATTTTGTACTCAGTCACTAAAAAGTGTTTTAGTTTATAAGAGCTGAAGATCTTAATAGAGGGGAAAAAATCAAAAGAAAAAACCTCTCAACAAGTGCAAAAATAAAAACCAAACGCAAGGGGTTTTTTTTTTTCGAAAATCTCTGAGAAACAAGGAAGTACGAGCTAACGCCATTCATTCATGCAGTGATTTTCTGTTGATGACAAAAATTCGATTCTTGAGAAACTTGTTGAACCACTTCGATTGACGGACAAGGGTATACCCCAAGGACTGCTGCTTCCTGGTTCTGTTTTGCGTACACTCAGCGTCTTGAAAAACTTGTTCTGAAAATGTCTAGGGTTGGTCTATACAAAACAGTATTTCATAACGTTGTTAGGACAAGTAAAAGAAGCCATAATTTATAAATTATTGATGATCGTTGTAAAAGAGGGTCGAAAGGCGACGTATTTAAGAAATTACAGCTCAAGAGTGAAGGAAATAAAATAAATTATTCGTGGAACGCAAGTGACCGAATCAGAAATATATATATTCTGTGTATGCGAGTGGGG
>NW_004797499.1:1021588-1022976 GCF_000002075.1 Aplysia californica
AGCGACTCATTGCCCAGCCCTAGTTTCCCATGCCCAGTGTCTCGTTTCTCGACTTCCAGACTCACTCTCTTCCTGTATCATTTTTTCCTCTCATAGTAGAGTAGGGTTGTCAGGACACGTCATGGAACACTCACCACTATCATCCTTTCCCTGAAGTCTATTGGAAATCTGATTCTATCTCTAACTAGACCGTGAGCACAGCCGTCTCTCACAATTATGACCCCTAGGCGCTCATAATATGACCTTTTGTAGTTGCCAGCGCCGTAAAACCTTACTAAAACTAACTATCGTAATAATGGTAAAACACTCGGACAATTGATCAATTGATCAAACAGACAAAGGCAGAATTATTTTTTTTAATGCTTAGAGGCGTAGTGGAATCAGGACCCAACCAATTTTTAGACATGTAGAGTTATTTATATCGTCTTGAAGCTTTTTCATTTGTCTTGCATTTGGCGAAAAAAGGTACCCATCAGTCTTTAATAAAAAATCGAGATATTTGTGATTGTAGGAGGTGGGGGTCTCCTGGTGTGAGAGGAAAAAAAATAGCAAATAGTGGCTGCAAAAATTTGGTGACTTGTAAAACTTGAGTGTCCTTGGAAAAGGGAATTTCCATTTTCTGTGTCTTTAATCTACACAGAAATGTGTTTTTAAAGGACACGTTAAAAAGTTTTGAGCCTACAAAAAAAATAATATAAAAATGAACCACAATGTTTTTAATTGCCCTAAGCCTAGATAAATGTCGGTTTCTGTGGTTTCACCATTTTGACGAGCGCCTGATTTCACCACGCAGCATCACAATTTAATGTATTCGGACCAACGACGTCACATCCCCGCAGCCTTCAGGACGTCATGACGTGTTCTATTCCCCATCACCGCCAGTGACGTGGAGACGAACACGAGCCTGATTGTTTGTTGGGTCACGTGATGACGCAAAACAGACGTACACACCTGAGTCGGACATCTTAGCATTGCGAAGGGTCAGTGTTGTATACATTAGATCGTCAGGCCCCCTGTTCAATTCCACTCGGAATCGTGTATCGCGGGTGTACACAAAGCTCCCCACGGTGATGGGATATTCGAACCGTATGTCCGAGGACTCGTGTGAATATGCCCATACTAGCTGTAGAAGGAACCATACAATAATACTATTATAACAATAGTAGTGTTGCTGCTGCTGCTGCTGCTGCTTTTGTTGTTTTTAAGGTAATTATATTGTTTTTGTTGTTGTTTGTGTTGTTGTTGTTGTTGTTGTGGTTGTTGTTGCTGTTTTTGTTTTTGCTGAGATAGATCGCTTTGCTGCTTCAGCTAATGCTGCTGTTGTTGTTATTCCTATGTTGTTGTTGTTGTTGTTGTTGTTGTTGTTGTTGTTGTTGTTGTTGTTGTTG
>NW_004797499.1:1023076-1024873 GCF_000002075.1 Aplysia californica
ATAGTAGAGTAGGGTTGTCAGGACACGTCATGAAACACTCACCACTATCATCCTTTCCCTGAAGTCTGTTGGAAATATGATTCTATCTCTAACTAGATCGTGAGCACAGCCGTCTCTCATAATTATGGCCCCTAGGCGCTCATAATATTACCTTATGTAGTTGCGAGCGCCGTAAAATCTTACTAAAACTAACTATCGTAATAATGGTAAAACACTCGGACAATTGATCATTTGATCCAACAGACAAAGGCAGAATTTTTTTTAATGCGTAAAGGCGTGGTGGAATCAGGACCCAACCAATTTTTGGACATGTAGATTTATTTATATCGTCTTGAAGCTTTTTCATTTGTCTTGCATTTGGCGAAAAAAGGTACCCATCAGTCTTGAATAAAAATCGAGATATTTGTGATTGAAGGAGGTGGGGGTCTCCTGGTGTGAGAGGAAAAAAATAGCCAAAATGGCTGCAAAAATTTGGCGACTGGTAAAACTTGAGTGTCCTTGGAAAAGGGAATTTACATTTTCTGTGTCTTTAATCTACACAGAAATGTGTTCTAAAGGACACGTTAAAAACATTTTGAGCCTATCAACAACAAAAAATGGAACAAAACTTTTTAAAATTGCCCGAAGCCTAGATAAATGTCGGTTTCTGTGGCTTCACTATTTTGACGAGCGCCTGATTTCACCACGCTGCCTCACAATTTAATGTATTCGGACCAACGACGTCACATCCCCGCAGCCTTCAGGACGTCATGACGTGTTTTATTCCCCATCACCGCCAGTGACGTGGAGATGAACACGAGCCTCACTGTTTGCTGAGTTATGTGATGACGCAAAACAGACGTACACACCTGAGTCGGACATCTTAGCATCGCGAAGGATCAGTGTTGTATACATTAGATCGTCAGGCCCCCTGTTCAATTCCACTCGGAATCGTGTATCGCTGGTGAACAAAACGTCCATCACGCTGATGAAGTATTCGAACCGACCGTCTGAGGACTCGCCTGAATTATATGCCCACACCATCTGTAGAAGGGATGATACAATAATACTAAACTGTATTATAACAATAGTATTGCTGCTGCTGCTGCTTTTGTTGTTGTTAAGGCAATTATATTGTTATTGTTGGTGTTGTTGTTGTTGTTGTTGTTGCTGTTTTTGTTTTTGCTGGGGTTGCTCGTTTTGCTGCTTCAACCAATGCTGCTGCTGTTGTTGGTCTTTTTGTTATTGCTATGTTGTTATTGCTGTTGTTGTTGTTGTTGTTGTTGTTGTTGTTGCTGTTGTTGTTGTTGTTGTTGTTGACTAATGACAACAGCACCCAAAACAAAAACAAAACAAATAAATAAACAAAAAGTTAAAATAAAAACAACTTCTCTGCCCTCCCAAAGAACAACAAAACACACACCCACACACCCATACACCCACCCCCACACACTCACACACACAAGCACACACACACACACACACACACACACACACACACACACACGCACATACAAGAACACCCACAGAGACACGCGCACACATATAAATGAAAAACAAGCATCTGAAACTACAACAACGAAAGGAACAATATGCATGCCATCATTACCTTTCTGGTCCCCAAGTTTTGCACCACACACCGAAAGATGGCCGTCCCCCCTGGCATCACACGTACTTCTTCCTCGACTGCCTGGACGCTAAGCACGGGCCTTGGATGAGCATCACTGAGCTCTCCTTTAACGTCAAAGTGAGATAGAATGAATCTTTGCATAATGCACACACACACATACACACACACACACACACACAAACACACAC
>NW_004797499.1:1024973-1026520 GCF_000002075.1 Aplysia californica
AATAACAACCTATTATTGCTACTTAAAAAGACAAAAATACCAGGAAGGAAGTTATGATTTTTTTAACCAAAGAGAAGTCAAACAATATTTTGTGATTGACTTCACTTCAGTTTTCCTGAGCGTTCCTTTGTCCGTGTCAGTGTTCTGGGAAGCTCTCTTCTGGTCAAAGAATAGTACAGAAAAAAATCCACCACCACCACCAACAACAACATACCAATAACAAAACCAACAACAACACCATCACCACCACCACCACCAACAACACTAAAATAACAAAAACAAAACCAAAACAACACAACATGACATGGAAATTAGAAAGAAAGAATGATAATAACGATTTTTAAAATGATCGTTTTGCTTCTCATAAATTCACAGACAGAACATAGGACTGTCTCGTTTCCCTAATTAGCACTCTCTTCCCGACATCTGTTTGACGTCACGTTGTCTATGATAGTCGTGTATGTTACGGCTAATTATAGCTGGAGGAATGGGTTTCCTTTCTTTTTCTGGTTTCTTTCCTTTTTTTTTTTTTTTTTTGTTTGTAAAGTGAGTGGTCTTTTCTCTTTTGCCCCCCCCCCCCCAAAAAAAATAAAAAAATTTTCTTTTAAAATTAAAAAATTAGTATTTATGACGTCATCAATAGCTGTGTACAGAAGAGAGCTCTCCCCTGTCTTGTTGAGTTAGTGAGTCTAGATCTATTACTTTACTCGTACAACGCAAAACTACATGTCATTATGTCACTCACACGACATGTACACACACAGCTAACAACATCTATTTATGAGGACATTTTTGTCGTTTTTATTGTTGTTTTTGCTGTTGTTTCTTGGTGTTGTTTCTTTTGTTATATTGTTGCTGTTATTACTAATAAATAGTAGCATTAGTATGTATTGATGTGCTGTGTTGATATTCTGCTTGAAGTTGGTTTGGTGTTTGTTTTGTTTTGTTGTTTTTTTCTTCGTTATTGATGATGAAGCTGCTGTAGTTTCTCTTTCACTTGGTTTTTTTTTTTCTTCTTTCTATCTACACATTGCCTTGTGGTTTCAACAAAACGTATGGTTTCCCGCAAATCCTCTATACGTCTTGTTTTTTGTTGAAGTTATTAATTAGCTGTTATTGCTGTTGTTGTTGTTGCTGTTGTTACTGTTGTTGTTGTTGTTGTTGTTGTTGCAGCTTCTATTGTTGTTATTGGTGCTATCTTCTTACTATCTTTACTTCTAGTCGAAGTCTCTGTTGGTTGTAAATTTCGATGTTGTTATGTTGCAAATGTTGAGGATTTTTTCAGGGTTGTTGTTGTTGTTGTTAAGTGTTGTCTTTGCAGCCGCTGTTAAATGACGTTGCTGATTCTACAAGGTTGGTAAGAAAAATATTACTACACAGCAAATTGCTGTTGTAGTTGTCGTTGATGTTGTCATTATTCCAGGTACCCAAGTATCCATGTTTGGTTATATTGTTATACTGAGTGCTACAAGAGGCCTAATGGTTGTTGTTTACAGCACAACGAAGAATCTGTTTTTGATATAGCTGGAATGTGAACGGAGGGTGGG
>NW_004797499.1:1026620-1028249 GCF_000002075.1 Aplysia californica
ACACACACACACACACACACACACACACACTCTCTCTCTCTCTCTTTGTCACTCTCTCTCTCTCACACCCACACACACACATATTTACAGTGGCGTCTAAAAAAGAAACTTGCAAATGTAATCACCTTATCGTTGTGTTATAGCCTTACGCTACCAACTCAAGCAACATACCAATTCAAAGCTATATTAATTCTGAATCTTTGGACCTATTAATATTTCATATATCTTGAGAGACGCCCGGGTATGGTCACTCAAAGTTGACCTTCAAAAATGCGGATTGCAAAATTGTGCGCAATCAAAGAAACGTAAAAGTGTGTTCGCGTATATTGAGGTGCATCGAGATCGGTGGAAGGGACACGTATTAAATATCAAATGAAAAAAGAATATTATTGTCTCTGTAATGAACAAAAGGAAGATATTTTCAAACCGATTGGAAAACAGAGCAGTTACAAATACCCCCCAAAATCTGGGCTTAACATTACAAGTGCTCATTGGTGTAATTTTGTTTTTTGTTTAGGATCTATTGGTTTCGTGTGGAGCACAAACCATTTTGTGCTCATGGACTGTGTTAGCTAAATTTAGGACATAATCATCTGTCAGTGAGGAGCAGAAGCCACAAAGCAGCCACGGTTTTGGGTGGTTTTTGGGTGGTTTTGGGTGGTTTTGGGTGGTTTTGGGTGGAATGAACAAAACCGCCCTCGTGAGAATCACCGGATGGCTTGGTTTATTGGACTACATTGCACAAGTGCTGGAACGTCATGTCTTACCCTTATTTTCGTGATGGTGTCATTCAAGTAAACATCTCCACCACAACAAAGTTCTTTCTCTCAGGCCTAATGCAACCAGACAATGTTTGGAAAACCCAATCAAATCAATACTCTGTCACCAGTAAATAGCCCAGATAGGAATCCTACATGTATCTGAAGTCCCATAAAACAGCAGTCAGTTGAAGAAATGTGACTTTGCTATCAATTCAGACCCCTTGCTTGCAACTCTCTATGATATTTGGGATATAATGACAGATACTTAAGACCAAAATTTAATAGAGTCGATAGCCAAAGACTCCCAAGCAAAATAACAATGAGCACATTTATATGACAGTCCAAGTTTTGCCTGGTATCTGTTATTGCCCTGTTTTCCGTTTTGTTGGAAGCCATCGTAATAAAATATCATAAATGAAATATAGATTACTGCAGAGACAAATCATTTGTCCATTCATTGGATATGCAGAGCATGCCCATTCTATCAATAGTGATGCTTCTCACTACACGCGCGAAGACAATTTTACTTTCTTTGATTTCACACAATTTTGCAAAGCCTGATTTTTATAGGTCAATTTTGAGTTACCATATCTCGGGCGTCTCTCAACATAGCTTTATTAAGCTTTACATTGGTAGGCTGCTAGACTGTTTAAGGCAAAGCTTTAACACGATTATTGGGTCATTACATTTACAAGTTTCATTTAGACGCCACTGTATAGGACAAGCCTGAAAAGCAAAAATTGCACAGATGAGAACAAGCAGAACTTCCCAAAGAATAGCAATTTTGTAGCAGCACGTCACTAATGAATATTTAGCAAAATATTCGACGATATCACAGATACAGAGTTGACTTCCTTTGGTAGAAACA
>NW_004797499.1:1028349-1029879 GCF_000002075.1 Aplysia californica
GCGTTTGTATTTGTGGGCACAGGGTGGGGAGATAGGGTTGTTTGTTTCTTTTAGCGTTTTTTGTGGGTGGTTGGCGGGTGCTCCGGTTTGGTCTGCTCCTTCTTTCGTATCGAAAATCTATCGTCCTTATCTCTCCTCGTTCTTTTTTTGTGTTTGTTACTCTCTTGTAACTCTTCTAATCATCGGCACTTACATGACCGTATTGTGTCGCAATTGCCGTGAAACTCTTACTAAAACTAAACTTTTTTTATTTATTGCGAGAGTGTTTTTCTCTTTAATGTTTTGAATGTATCTGTGTGCAAAAACAGAAAAAATAGCAAAAATAAAGACAAACAAAAGACCCAAACAACCCCCTCCCCCTCTCCCCCACCCCCCAATCAAAAAAAAATCGCCTTTGAAACCACATTTTGTTGTCGTTGATGTTGTTAATATTCCAGGTACCCAAGTATTTGACCATAAAGAAATATTTATTGAAGGGTTGGTTTTTATATTTGGGGGAAGGGGGCGGCATGAGATACCGAGAGTGTGCTAGTGTGCTCTTTTAGTAGCCACAAAACTTAAAGACTTTTGTAAAGAAAAAAGTGAGTGGCTGGCGGGTGCTCTGGTGTGATTTGCTCCTTCTTTCCTATCAAACATCTACCATCCTTATCTCTCCTCCTTCTTTTTTGTGTTTGTTACTCTCTTGTAACACTTCTAATCTTCTGCACTTATATGACCGTATTGTGCTGCATGTGCCGTAAAACTCTTACTAAAACTAAAACACCCCCCCCTCCCACCTCTCCCACCCTCCATGTAGTTATCGATGCTAAAATCTCCAAGCTATCTCGAGTACTTCGTCGCATTGTTGAAGCCTGAACGCATGTCTGTATGATTATATATATATATAACAATAATAATTGTCTGTAAGATTTTATTGTTGTTGTTATTAATGCGTGTGGGTTTTATAAAATTTAAATTTTTTATTGAGCGGGTGGTTGGTGGGTGCTCTGGTGTGGTTTGCTTCTTCTTTCCTATCAAACATCTATCGTCCTTTTCTCCCTTTCTTCTTTTTTATGTTTGTTACTCTCTTGTAACATCTCTAATTTTCTGGCGCTCATTTGACCCTATGCAGTTGCGAGCGCCCAAAAACCTCCTTTATAACTAAAACTTTAAAAAAAAAGGGGGTTAACAAATGCAGCTTTTGCAATCGAAAAATTAACTGTATCTAAATATAAGTATGGGAAAGCAAGACATAACATACAAATTTATGAGAGTGAATGTAGTCTCAGGCAATGTGTGGGCTAAGAGCTAAAGGCTAGGCTTCCAGTAGTGCTGGGCAGCACGGTTCCCGATTGTTGAAGGCTAGGAATCGTAGGAATCGACTCCGAACCCAATTACTTACTTTCTAAGGATATGACTTCCTTCAGTGGTTACCTAAATGGCTCCGGGCACCTTCAAGATTTAGAATAAACTTGATTTCGGAACACTACAAAGCCTCAACTTGTTTTTGTTTTTTTTCAAAAATAGATTCGAAAAAAGAGGACTTAAATG
>NW_004797499.1:1029979-1031468 GCF_000002075.1 Aplysia californica
TGTCAGAAGTAATGGTACAGTCTTTGTCTGCAGTAATGGTGTTCCAAAAATTGATTCCAGAACCGATTCCCGCGATTACTGCTTCTGAAAAAAAGAACCGATCCCCTTTTCCGTAAACTAACTATTCTAAATTACTTTATTTTTATCTTAATTTTTGTTAGAATGTATTTTTGTAAAACAAATATTGGTGCTTTGCTCTATTCTAAAATCGAGGTTATCTTGAATCGTGAGGAATTAAAAAGAGTAATCGGGATGCAAATTCATCGTAAAAATTATAATATTGTTCTCGTACACAAAGTGCTATAACGTATTCGTTGCCTTCGCCTTCTTCTCATTCATCTGTTCTTATTGTTTTATATTCCCTCTTCTTTCAATTCAAAATTTAAAACTACAACGTCTGCCCACGAGGTTCTATCTCATAGGCTCTCATTTCCCGTTGTAGGTCACTGTTGGTTCACTGTATATATAATTATGTTACCACCCTCCTGCCCCAAGTAATCAAAGGAAGTAATTGTTGGTTTTGGACTAATCGCGACTCGCCCGAAGTAATAATAATAATAATAATTGCATTTATATAGCGCATATCCATGCTCAAGAGCATGCTCTATTCGCTTTACAACTATTATTACCCCTGCAGACCCTCTGAAAACACTCAGAAACATATTCGGTTTCCGCGGAAGCATACAATGCAAGCTGCGGATTTCATGCGCTCAAACACTATCAAACTGACAAGATCGTTCACTGTCTATAGCCGGGTACCCATTTCCACCTGGGTGAAGTGAGGAAAATGTGTGCAAAGTGCCTTTCCCAGGACACAACGTCGGGCCCCTGACGGGATTCGAACCCACGACCTAACGGTTGCGAGTCCGAGAGCCTAACCACTAGGCCACCGACGCCACAAGTAGTCATAGGTATCAGACTAATTGCTGCTCGCTGGAAGTAATTGTAGGTGTCAAGACTATTCGTTAATCGCCGGAAGTACTTGTTGGTCTTGGACTAATCGCTACTCGGAAGAATCAATTGCAGTGGTAAGATTAACCGCTTATCGCTGCATGTCACGGAATGTGATAATGATACTGGTTAGGGGCTGGAACCACTGGAAAAAAATCGCACCCGTTGCTGTTCTGAAAGTATTTGGGATTGAACCCAATTCCTACGATTCCTAGATTTCAATAATCGGGAATCTACGGTTGCTGGAAAAAATCCCGGAATCGTCCACCTCTTGTCGGCAGCGTATATCCTCAGTTTTTATCTTGTGCAACACAAGCAACATTCAGACTTAAAAAATCACTACCATACAAATTACCTCGATCACACCTGTAAAATGCATGCAGTAAGACACGCTCTGACAAATTCCTTAATTCGAAACGTATAGACCATGACTCTTCTTACTTTGGAGCTTACCAAGAAAATCAAGATCTGGAGGGAGGGGAGTCGTATTTGGTTCATCTACCTCCTCTATGTTTACCGACCTGACAAAGCTGTATCA
>NW_004797499.1:1031568-1032796 GCF_000002075.1 Aplysia californica
AGGGGGTAAAGGAGGTGAGGGAGTGGGGGCAGAAAGTGGAGACGAAAGCAGACGACAGGACATTGCTAGAGAGCAGGAACGGAGGTGAAAGGAGACACTTTTAGAGAAAAATATTTTTTCGGTCGCTACCCTGATTCGAACCCGGGACCTTTGAATGAGAGACGAACACTTTAACCTCTAGGCCACGAGAGCCCCCCGTGTAGCCTCTTAACAAAAATGTCCAGTTTTTTTTTCTGTCTTGCTTCCCACCCGCCCCACACAATAACAGGAAGTGTCACCGATCTACGGATCAAGGAAGTAATTTCGCCCCTGATCCCAGCAAAGCCTGCCAAAACATTTTGTTCGCGAAATTTCCGGGCCCTAAAATCTGGGGGCAATTAATTAAACTGGTGGTTTGAAAGCAGTTTTTAAGTTTATCTATTGATCTGGAGTGATTCATAAGTCTATCTACTCGAGTTGTTCGAATGTGCTTTCATGTGGTATGCTGTAGGTACGATTAAATACTGGGCATGGGATTTACTGACATCGTTATTCTACGAATTCCGTTTATTTGTTGTTCTTGCTGTCCTCCTATATTATGGTAAAATGTCGATGGGAGATACAATTTCAGAAATTAGAACCTACGGTGATATTTTAGAACTATTTAGATATTTAATTTGATCATTGACTGAAACCAAACTGTACTTTAAACTTTTGTGAATTCAACCAACGTGTGTTCCGCGCGCTCACATGGCCGTTACTTAGTACTTGCGAGCGCCGTAAAACTTTTACTTAACGAAAGGAATCAGGAAACAATTCAAGGATCTAGTTATGGCAAGGGAATAAACAGATCTTAGTATGACTAGACGTGTCAAGGGGCATTACACAACATAATATTTGAATATAATGACTAGATGACTTTAAAAAAATCAAACTTGTAACAAGAATAATCATCAATAATTGAAATTGGGTTCAACGTTTAGTAAAAAAAATCTCATACATCACCCCACACTGTACAATATGTTAAGTAGTAGAAACAAGGAATGATCCTCTCTCCCACCCCACAATCCAATGCCAAAATAACAAGGAGCAAGAGCTATTTTTTAAAGCCCTGCCCATCAAATAAAAATTAGATTATTTTCTAAACTGTATAACACATCAACTCCAAGGTCAAGTCTGTGCTCCTCTACGGCTGCGAAACTAGGAAGACAACGAAGACAGCACTGAATAAGGTCCAAACTTTCATCAA
>NW_004797499.1:1032896-1034131 GCF_000002075.1 Aplysia californica
GGCTTTTTATGCCCGTGGTGTCTGAGTTGTCGCTGGACGCAACTTCACTTCCGGTCCTCCAGTACTGCGTGTTGCTTTTTGTGTGCATGTGTATATGTGAGGCAGCGTGGTGGAATCAGGCTCTCGTCAAAATAATGAAGTCGGAGAAAACAGCAGTTTTCTCCCTGCTTAGCAATTTTTATCAAATTGTAGTTTTTTTGGCTCAACAACTTGTATGTCCTTTAACAAACACACCACTTTGAGGATTTCACCGAAAAACGTTGATTAAAGGCAGAAAAATATTAATATACAGTTTTCATGGACTCTCCAGCTTCGAAATTTACCAAGCTTTGGCGGCCATTTTCTCGATAAATTTACCTCTTAAACCAGGTGACCCCCACCTCCTTCAATCCAAAATATATCTCCACTTCTACCGAAGATGGATGGGTAATTTTTTCATTGAAAGCAAGACAAATGAACAAGCTTTAAGATAGAACCAATATCAAAATTGAAACAATCGTTATTGACAACGGGGGTGGGTGGAGAGTGGAGAGGGCGTTCACTGTATTTTTGTGACGTTCGCAAAAACAGCCTGTGGGGATGATATGTATCACACTCCCTGCTGCTGTCATTGTCGCTGCTGTTTGCTGCTGTCGCGGCTGTTGCTGCAGGCGGTGGAGGTTTTATTGGCGTCCTTCTTTATTGTCGACAGACACGGACGAAGACATAATTTCACAAGCGGGGAAGCATTATGGCCGGGTCAGAAAAATGTTGTGGTAAAGTTTGTGGTTGGGAGGTAAACCTGCTTGTTTGGGGCTTATTGTTGGGGGATATGAAGGGGAATATTATATGTATATTATATGTATATTAGTCGTGGACTGTAAACTGTTTAACAGAGGTTCGTGTGTGGGCGGTTGGCGGGTGCTCTGGTGTGGTTTGTTCCTTTTTTCCTATCAAATATCTTTCGTCCTTATCTCACCTTTGTGGGTGGTTGGCGGGTGCTCTGGTGTGGATTTTCTCCTTTTTTTTTTCAAATATCTTTTGTTCTGATCTCTTCTCCTTTTTTTTCTGTTTGTTACTCTCTTGTAACACCTCTAGTTTTCTGACTCTCATATTATGACCTTATTGTGTTGTGATCGCCGTAAAACCTCTAACATAACTAACTAAAAAACTTTGTAAAGAAAAAAAGTATTTAAATCCTTTTTTTTTAAATCGGTATTCACAACCTGGGTGGGTGGAGGTGGTGGAAAGGGGTG
>NW_004797499.1:1034716-1036723 GCF_000002075.1 Aplysia californica
TAACTAAACTCAAGTATTGTTGTCTCTAAAGTAACTAAACACAAGTATTGCTGTCTCTAAAGTAACTAAACTCAAGTATTGTTGTCTCTAAAGTAACTAAACACAAGTATTGCTGTCTCTAAAGTAACTAAACTCAAGTATTGTTGTCTCTAAAGTAACTAAACACAAGTACTGCAGTCTCAAAAGTAACTAAACACAAGTATTGCCGCCTCTGAGTAATTGAACACAAGAACATGTATTGCCATCTCTAATGAAACAACACAAGTATTGCCATCTGTAAAGAAACAGCTCAAGTTTTGCTGTCTTTATAAAGTTACTAAACACAAGTAAATGCCATCTCGTAAGTAATTAACAAACATATTGCCACCTCAAAAATAACAAACTAAGCACATGTATTGCGTCTCTTTAGCTGCTTCATACATTCTTCCAAACTTGAACTGAAAATCAGAAATCATTACAAAACACCTATGGCGACTGATGTGAACACAAACATTCAGAGACTGAAGAGATAGGTAAGTATGTCAAATACGACGTAGCAAACAAATAATCATCATCTTTTACACGTGAATACAAAACAAAAATGGCATATCATAAAAAAAGCAACTGAAATTCCTAAACATTTTCCAGTTATGAATGGACACAGGAGAAAATGTTGGTAAAAAATGTCCTGCTCAGCGAGTCCACACTGACAGGGGACATAATCTGATATATGCTCCATGTTCAGTCAGCAACAACAACAACGATGATGAAGATGATAGCAATGATGATGACAAGTTTGACAAACATGATTGAACTCAATAATATGAGGTCAGCAATCATCAATGTGAGAGAGAGTGAGAGGGACAGACAGACAGACAGACAGACAGACAGTGAGACAATGACAGTAAGAGAGTCGCTGGTCTGTGGCCGTCACAAGGCAGCTCGCCTGTACAGCCACACGTGGGAGGTCAAAAGACACCCCTGATCCTGGGCACAGTGCAGTAACGGTCACACACGCGCTCAGGACACTGGTCAAGACGGCCAGAATAACCTGCCACACGGTGGGCCAAATACCATTACACAGAGGCGGGGGAGAGTGGGAGCAGTGACACACGACTCAGGCATGCATGGGTCCACAACAACACCCCCCCCTATAGCTCAACTATTGAAAACACACAGAAAATTAGAACAACGACTTGTAGCAGTTTGTCTCAACAGATCAATATTTTGCTCAACATCTGTTTGCTGCATGCAAGAAAATTCCTTTATAAATACCAATAAAAAATCCAAGTGGGGCATTTCTACAGACTTTGTCAGGTTTCCCCATGAGCTGGACACAGCACAAGTCCATCTTTTCTTCATCTCTGATTATTGAACACATGCTTTGTCGACCTTTAGAGCAAAAAAAGTGTTCACTATAACATCAGTTTTTTCCAACAATCTTTTTTGTTGTGGAGAAATACGATTACGCTGAGACAAATTGATACAAACTGCTGAGCAAAGTATGCATGACAATGATTCCCCCATGAAAGAGATATTTGTCCATAAGAAGCTCCATCAGTTTTTGTACAGCACTATTGCCTAACACTAGTCTGTCATCCCAAACAAAGAGCACTAGTCAAACACCAGTCTAATGCCAGACCTGGCCCCAACGACTTTTTAGCCATCCTTGTGCGTGGGAACAATCCTTACGACAAATCTTTCCCCTGCTTTTAGACAACTGCAGCAGTTGGACTATTCCTACAGTCTTTCTGACAGAAACACTGAGCACAAAACAAACAAGGAACTGCTTCACTTGCCAGCAGATGACGATCAGATCAAGAGACAAAAGTACAGAGAAATCCCCTGAGAGGTTTCTGTCCCGGACACAGCAGCCAGTCCTTGGTGTGGTTACTGCAACCCTTCTCTCCCAGAGCTTCAGCCACTCGTCTCTGTGATACACACACCACATGGCCTCCACTGTCCACCAGCGCCTGTATGACCACACTGCAATGAGCCATCCCCACCCCCCTCCTAATCACCCTTCCA
>NW_004797499.1:1036823-1038390 GCF_000002075.1 Aplysia californica
CTTCTAAAAAAAACTCGTCTCTCTATTATATTCCAGATCATATACATGTATATCTCTCTGTTGTTGTTGTTTTTTTTGCTTGTTTTTTTTTTTTGTATTGCAGTTCCTTAATCTGTGGCATCGGTTGCACTTGCTAAGAAATATCTTGTCTTGATTCAAATTATGAATGTTGATTTAAAAAAGCGAAGATTGCTACAGATGTACGTGCAATAATTTAATATTTTAAAAAGCAAAGAAAGCTACAGATGCAGGGACAATTGCTAAAAGAATGAAATGGGTTTGGGGTTTTTTTCTCCGTCCTAGAAAAAAGTAGCTGTTTGGGCTTGCTGCATAGGAACACCTGGCCGACGGTTTGCTTTCTGGGACAAGCCCTTTTAAGGAAACACCTTGCCTGTAGTATGTTTCTTAGGCACCGAGGTGACACAACAATGAAAGAGATGAATAAGTAAGGTACAACAACGTCATGGGAAATCCTATTTTTTAATGTCTCGACGCGGAGGAATCAGGCGCCCGTAAATTGCAGGGCGTGTAAAGTTATTGTTATCATCTTAAAGCGTGTTCCTGTGTCTGTTTTCGATGGAAAAAATACCAACATATCTTGAATTGAAGTCGATATATTTGCAACTAAAGGAGCAGGGATCGCCTGGTTTCAGAGGTAAAATTAGCGAGAAAATTAGCCACGAAGGTTTGGTAATTTCTAAAGCTTGGGAGTCGTTGAAAACTGAAAATTTACATTTTTGTGCTTTTAGTCAACGTGTTTCAGAAAATTCCACACATAAATGTGTTTTTTAAATAGACATAAAAGGTGTTAAGCTAAAAATACAAAAATTCGACAAAAATTACAAAACCAGCAGAAAAAGGCCGACATCGTGGATTTCCCTATCATGACGAGTGCCTGGTGTCACCACCATTCCTCACATAATATACAGGTATATCTCTCTGTCGTTTTTGTTTTTTGTTTGTTTGTATTTTTGTTTTTCAATTGCAGTTCCTCAATATGTGGCATCGGTTGCACCTGCTTAAGAAATATCTTGTCTTGATTCAAACTATGAATTTTAATTTGGAAAAAAAGAAAGAAAATTGTTTTGTTTTTTTAAGCTACAGAAGTACGTACACTAGTTAAAAGAAAAAGGTTGCTGTTTGGGGTTTCTGCATTTTAACTCCTCGCTAACGATTTGCTGTCTGGGACAAATGCTTTTAAGTAAACACCTTGCCTGTAGTAGGTTTCTGAAGAACCGAGATGACACAATGTTCAAAGAGATGAATAGGTAGGGTACAACCACGTCAAGGGAAATCCTATTTTTTAATGTCACGATGCGATGGAATCAGGCGCCGTAAATTTTTGGGCTATTGTTATGATCTTAAAGCTTGTTCATTCGCCTGTTTTCGATGATAAAATACCAACATAATTATCTTGAATAGAAGTCGATATAATATTTGCAAATAAAGGAGCGGGGATGGCCTGATTTCAGAGGTATAATTAGCGAGAAAATAAACAGCGAAAGTTTGGTAATTTCCAAAGCTTGGGAGTCGTTGGAAACTGAAAATTTACATTTTTTTGCTTTTA
>NW_004797499.1:1038490-1039897 GCF_000002075.1 Aplysia californica
CAGAAACTGGCATTTTCTAACAGGTTCGTGAACTTTTATCGAATTTCCGTTTTTTTAAAATCACCGCCTTTCATGCCATTCAAGAACACGTTTCTGTGTGGATTTTACTGAAAAACATTGATTAAATGCACAAAAAATGTAGATTTTCAGTTTCCACCGATATAAAACTAAGGAAATAATAAATCTTTGGCGGCCATTGTCTCGCTAATTTTACCTCTCAAACCAGGTGACCACCACCTCCTTTATTCACACATATCTCGACTTGTATTCAAGATAATGGATATTTTTTTCATCCTAAGCAAGACAAATGAACAAGCTGTAAGATGATACCAATAATTCTACATGCCCTAAAATTGACGAGAGCCTGATTCCCCAGCGTCCAGAAACACATACACACATACATAAATTGAAAAATACGAGGTGAAAGAATCATAATTTCATCTGTACTACTGAGCACCACTGTAGGAACAAACTTCTGAAGATACTAAAATGCATACCCATCGCCTGCAAATCAAATGTCCATAGCATTATGACTGCGCCTTACTTTGGGAAAAGAAGAAACCGAGGAATAGTTCAGAAAATATGCTTTGCCCCCCAGACTCACAGCAATACGAGCAGTGCAATTTCCGTGTTGAGAGGCTGTGCCCGTCCTCATATGTCACAACTATCCTATGTATATGTCCATAAATTTACACAATACGTGGGTCTGGCACATACACACATACATAAATTGAAAAAAAAAAAAACGGACAAAAAAATCCTCGTACCTAAATTCCCAGTCATGCATACCCATGCCAAGTGGGTGGTTTCTACAGATTTTAAAATATTTACGTCTGGGGCAATATAGCTTTAATATCAAGTCCGTAACGTTTTTGTAATGGGGACATTATGATTATTGAACGCATATTTTGAGACCCATTCGTGCAAAATATGTGTTCATTATAAAAATAATTTCTTGTAACAAGTTCAGCAACTAAAAATTGTCATTGTTTGCTGTGACGTAAGCTATATGCATAATCAAGATGTGTGTGAGAAGTGGGAAGTGCTGTAAATAATCCCATTCTACGTGTGACAGACATTACACGTATTTTATATAAATTTATGAAGAAAACTTATTAAATCAAGCCTCAATTGTTTTGAAAAAAATAAGATTTAGTTAAGACAAATTGATACAAAATGCTGTGCAATGTATGGATGACATTGATTCACCCTTTAAAGAGATATTTGAGGATAAGTTGCGCCACGAATATTTGACCGCACTCTAGAATATCCACACAAAACAGTGCACAGAAATTCTCAAAAGATGATCTCTCTTCTTTTTAGACTTTATTTTTCCCGACCCCACACACTCCTCTGTCTGTCTGTCTGTCTGTCTGTCTGTCTGTCTGTCTGTCTGTCTGTCTGTCT
>NW_004797499.1:1039997-1041368 GCF_000002075.1 Aplysia californica
CTTCTTCTTCTTCTTCTTCTTCTTCTTCTTCTTCTTCTTCTTCTTCTTCTTCTCATTGTTATCATTATCATTATCATCATTATTATCATTATCATTATTATTATTATTATCATTTCCTTCAGTTACTGGACCCGCAGGGGGCTCGAAGAAGGAGGAAGAGGACGACGACCTGCCCGAGACCCTGAACAGTGAGGAGATGGTGGACAAGAGGTACAAAGGCGGGAACATCCCGTCCAAAGTCTTCAAGGTTCTGCAGAAGGCAGTTGGAGACGACACACCCGAGGAACAACAACCAACAACAAGTAAGAACTGCAGCCTCAGAATGGGGCGGGCTTTGTCTTTTTACTTGTGAAAGAGCCCCCCCCACCCCCATCCTCTAATGACTTCGTCTCATTCTGAGTCCTGAAACACCCAAACTTTCAGCGATATACATTATGTACATCAGACCCAGTAAGGAGCCAACAGCAACAACAACAAAACAAAATCATTCCTGTTAAACAAAAAATATATATATCTCAGGGGATATCATACATCATAGAAATATGCAGTGGAGTCCGCCTAAAGTGAACACGCTTTATTTGAACAATCGGTTAAAGGGAACGATATTTGAACAATCGGTTAAAGTGAACGATATTCTGTGGTCCCGATTGAAACGCTATTTGTTTAAGTTTTAAAAAATAGTGGATAAAAATGAATTGGTTTGATGGGGAAATTGGATTAAGTGAACGGCCAAAATGAGTGAAAGCGAAGAACGGACCGACCGAGTCACAGTCCCCACCCTGTGAAAACAAAATTCTTTGCCTTGAGCACCAGCGGACAATCCCATCTCAGCGTTGGCGACGGCAATCTCATTCAGAATGAAAGAGCTGTAGTCTAGGCCGGTCCGCTGTGTCGTCCCCCCACCCAACCTCCATCATAGACCCACCACTGCCCGTAGCTACTGTCTCTAGGCCTCCATCCTAGCGAAATGGTTCAACTGAACCTGGGATAAAGTGAACACTTTCTTCTGGTCTCAAAGACTTCACTTTGAGCGGACTAAACTGTCAATACATGTACATGTTTTGGGACATTATGGGACGACACACTTACTCAGACTGACCACACAGACGGACAATCAACCAGACAGACAGATGACCCTACAACAGACGCCTGACTCAGCTACAAGCTGGACAGGACAAGAACCCTGTGTCATTTCACACAACATTCCTGTCGGACAACGGGACTAAAATACACGTCTGTGCTTGCTTGTTTGTGTACCCCTGACATAGGGACTGATCTACACGTCTGTGCTTGCTTGTTTGTGTACCTGACATAGGGACTGATCTACACGTCTGTGCTTGCTTGTTTGTGTACCCCTGACATAGGGACTGA
>NW_004797499.1:1041468-1042759 GCF_000002075.1 Aplysia californica
CGATGACAAAAACGTAACGGACTTGATATTAAAGCTATATTGCCCCAGCCGTAAATATTTTGTAATCTGTAGAAACCACCCACCAATTTATGTATGTGTGTATGTGCCAGACCCACGTATTGTGTAAATTTATGGACATATACATCGGACAATTGTGACATATGAGGGCGGGCACAGCCTCTCAACACGGAAATTGCACTGCTCGTATTGCTGTGAGTCTGGGGGCAAAACATATTTTCTGAACTATCCCTCGGTTTCGTTTTTTCCCCAAGTAAGGCGCGCTCATAATGCTATGGACATTTGATTTGCAGGCGATGGGTATGCATTTTAGTATCTTCAGAAGTTTGTTCCTACAGTGCTGCTCAGTAGTACAGATGAAATTATGATTCTTTTACCTCGTATTTTGGTCATTCAACAAGGCTTGAAGAGCCGATATAGAGGGGCATTTTAAAATAGAAGGATATTTAACTTCTTTATTCATACAGAATATGTTTTCTATTCTGTTATTTTCTATGCTGAAACTCGCAGAAACATAAAATAGCAACATGCACACTATGAGATATGACAAATATGCCGACTCGTGTTTCAGAATACTGTATAATGGCTCGAAAATGTGCCGAAACATTCACTGTCTCTGTGCTTGTGTTCATCGGACGAATGTATCCGTTTCATCCGTGAAGACCTAAAGAATATTACCCATAATTCTGGTCTCTCTTTTCTAAATTTGTATCCATCTTGACTGAAAAAGAAAGTTCTTGAGTTTCTACTTTACTTGCTTTACTTTCCGATCCAGCGGCCATTTGGGTTCTAGCACTTCGGTCTGTTTTCTTGTGTTTTAAAAATAAGCGGTTTGGTAATACATTATTGAGGTTGTGACAACTCACGCGGAGGAAAGTTTGAGGTTAAGTTCCTCACATTGATGGAAAACTCGGTCTATTTTCGCCTGAGGTACGTACCAACCACTCATTTTTTCTGAGTGGATTTTTTGATGCAGACCGAATAGATCTAATTATTGTAGTTTGTGCGTTTTTTTCAAAAGTGACAGCAATATTCAAGTCTTTGTAAACTTGTGCAAAGATTTCTTCATTGATGGTATTTGGGGTGTTTGTATTTTTTCAAGAAGGTTTTTCATTCGTTTTTAGAAGATGAGTTTTGCCAAATAACGAGTGCTCTGTAGCGATTAGGGCACATACTTTTATTTGAAGCATAAGAATAACTTGGAAGATACATGTTCTATGAACTGAACAAAATCTAATCAGCTGTGAATATGATGCATAGTGTATAAGCATGT
>NW_004797499.1:1042859-1044542 GCF_000002075.1 Aplysia californica
GAGAGAGAGAGAGAGAGAGTATTTGTGTGTGTGTGTAAGGTCATAGGAGCGCGAGGGACACACTAAACATTTTCAGTTGGTAGGAAATTTTCAATTTTGCCCGGGTCGCGGCCGAAGCCTACTCTTATCAATTTTAGACTACCAAGGGATCGTTAACGTGCGCAACCTGCCCTTGTCCGAGAAGGCTAGGTGTAAATCTTTCCTTCTCGAAGATCAAGGGTGTGGGTGAGACACAGCGCAAAAAGAAGGACCCAAGGAGAAGCAGTAGAAAGGCTGCAGAAAGAGTCAGGAGTCCAGAGGAGGAGGCAAAGGGGGTGAAGGGGTGGGGGCAGAAAGTGGAGATGAAAGAAGACGATAGTACATTGTTAGAGAGCAGGAAATGATGTGAAAGGAGACAATTTGAGAAGAACATTTTCCGTCGCTACCCGGATTCGAACCCGGGACCTTTGAATAAGACGCGAACACCTTAACCTTTGGGCCACGAAAGCTCCCAAGTATATGTATAAACATGTATTATTTATGCATATATCATATATATGTATATTATGCATATGAAAATGTATATATTTATATGATGTATAATGTATAATGTGTCAGCATTAAAATAATATGTATAGGTATGCATACATTTGTGTATATGTCTGCCTACGTAGTTTTAGATATATGAACCTATATGTATTTATATCTGTTTATTTGTATGGATCTATATGTGAGGCAGCGTGGTGGAATCAGGCTCTCGTCAATTCTTGGGCATTTAGAGTTATTGGTATAATCTTAAAGCTTGTTCATTTGTCTTGATTTGGATGAAAAAAATATCCATTTTATTGAATACAAGTCGAGATATTTGTGAAAGGAGGAGGTGGGGGTCACCTACTTTCAGAGGTAAAAATGGCCGCCAAAGATTAGTTATTTCCTTAGCTTAAGAGGCCGTGGTAACTGAACATTTACATTTTTGGTACCTTTAATCAACGTTTTTCAGAAAAATCCTCACATAAATGAGTTCGTTAATGGGTCTGAAAGGTATTGAGCCAAAAAAAAAAATTTTTTTATAAAAATTCACAAACCTGCGGAAAAATGTAAGTTTCTTCAATTTGATTATTTTGACGAGAGCCTGATTCCACCACGCTGCCTCACAAATGTATTTATATCTGTTTATTTGTATGAATCTATATTAAGTGCATTTGTATCATCTCTAAATGTGTACCTGTTTGCGTCTGCAATTATGTGCATACATATGCATATATAATTATGTATACAGTTTATGTTTTTAAACGTATGTATATGTATATATGGCCTTTAGATTAAAGTGTTCGCCTATCATTAAAACGTCCAAGGTTCGAATCTGAGTAGCGACGGAAAATTGTTCTTCTCTATAATTGTCTCCTTTCACCTTCTTTCCTGCTCTCTAGCAATGTTCTGTCGTCTGCTTTCGTCTCCTCTTTCTGCCCCCACCCCGTCACCTCCTTTGCCCCCTCCTCTGGGCTCCTGACTCTTTCTGCTGCCTTTCTACTGCTACTCCTCGGTTCCTTCTTGCTGCTGTCTTTCAGAGAGGTGGGGAGAGAGAGGGGGAGTGAGAGAGAGAGAGAGAGAGAGAGGGGGAGGGAGAGAGTGGAAGAGAGAAAGAGGGAAAGAGAGAGGCGGAGAGAGAGAAGAGAGAGAGAAGAGAGAGAGAAGAGAGAGAAG
>NW_004797499.1:1044642-1047142 GCF_000002075.1 Aplysia californica
ACCAACATAATTATCTTGAATAGAAGTCGATATAATATTTGCAAATAAAGGAGCGGGGATGGCCTGATTTCAGAGGTATAATTAGCGAGAAAATAAACAGCGAAAGTTTGGTAATTTCCAAAGCTTGCGAGTCGTTGGAAACTGAAAATTTACATTTTTTTGCTTTTAGTCAACGTGTTTCAGAAAATTCCACACATAAATGTGTTTTTTAAACAGACATAAAAGGTGTTAAGCTAAAAATACAAAAATTCGACAGAAATGGCCAAACCGACAGAAAAATGGCGACATCGTCGATTTCATTATTCTGACGAGTGCCTGATGTCACCACGATTCCTCACATCATATACCTGTATATCTCTCTGCTTTTTTTTTTTTTGGTGCAGTTCTTTAATCTGTGGCACTTGCTCAAGAAATATATTGTCTTGATTCAAACTATAAATTTTAATGTTAAAAAAAATCAACCAAAAAGAAAAAAGGGTACAGATGTACATACTCTTGTGAAGAGAAAAAAAGTTGCTCTTTTGGCTTTCTGCATTTGAACACCTCGCTAACGATTTGCTGTCGTGGACAAATACTTTTAAGTAAACACCTTGCCTGTAGTAGGTTTCTGAAGAACCGAGGAGACTCAACAATGAAAGAGATGAACGAGTAGGGTACAGCCACGTCACGGGTAACTTGGGAAAACGAGTCAAGGACATAAAGATGCCATTAATTAACTGAAAGGGTGTTGTTCTGTATTTTATACTACTACATGTATAAATATTTTCTTCAGAGAAGCAAATGTGAAGGAGGCGTGAGAATAGAAAGCTGCAGGAGCTCAGATTGGGCGACAGTCACAAAGTGCTGACATTTTGTCCCGCAAATAGGAGAGGAGATGTAGGCTATGGAGTAGAGAGAAGACTATATGTGTTGCAGCGTGGTGGAATCAGGCTCTCGTCAATGTTTGGGCATGTAGAGTTATTGGTATTGATGGAAAAAATATCCATTTATCTTGAATACAACTCGAGATATTTGCGAGTGAAGGAGGTGGGGGTCACCTGTTTTCAGAGGTAAAGTTAATGAGAAAATGGCCGCCAAAGATTAGTTACTTCCTTAGGTTAAGAGTCCGTGGTAACTGAAAATTTACATTGTTTGTGCCTTTATTCAACGTTTTTCAGAACAATCCACACAGAAATGAGTTCTTTAATGGACTTGAAAGGTGTTGGGGCAAAAAACAAAAATTTGATAAAAATTCACAAACATGCGGAAAAATGCAAGTTTCTTCTCTTTAATTATTTTGACGAGAGCCTGATTCCACCACGCTGCCTCACATATAATATAAATCTCGCAGTCGAAATGTGTGATGAGTCTACCTTCGTAGCTTCACTCGCAACAACATGTACTGACAGCTCTCAGAAATCTCTGGCTGTTAGGATAACGCTTCGTGCCACTACTGTGTTTATAGGCTATGGCAGACTACTTCTATTTTTATCCTTCTGTTGTTTTTGTGTGTCTGCCTTGATTTTTCTCGTACTAAATGAGCTTTCGTGTGTCGATCTGAGAGATTTGTGGTGGAAGAGGGAGGGGAGGTGATGAGAGAAGAGAGAAAGAGGGAGGTGGAGAGGGAGAGAAAGAGATAAAGTAAGGCAAACAAAGAGGGGGACAGGACAAAGAGAGAGAGAAAGAGAGAGAGGGGGGAGAGAGAAAGAGAGAGAGGAGGGAAAGAAAGAGGGAAATGCAGACAGAGAGAGAGAGGAGAGGGGATAAAGAGAGGGTGAGGGGGCAAACAGAAGGCAGGGAAAGGCATAGACAAAGAGAGGGGGAGAGACATACAGAGAGAGAGAGAGAAAGAGAGAGAGTGAGAGAGAGAGAGTGAGAGAGAGAGAGAGAGAGAGAGAGAGACAGACAGAGAGACAGAGACAGAGAGAGGGACAAGACAATGAGACAGAGATCAAGTGAAAGAGAAATGAACAAGCTTTAAGACAATAATCAATAACTCCAAATACCAAGAAAATAGACGAGCGCGTGATTTCCCCGTGTCGAGGCACATTTGTGAGGCATCATGGTAAAATCAAGCGCTCGTCAAAATAATTAAATTTGTTTGTTTTGTTTTTGTAAGTGTTTTACGGCGCTCGCAACTGCATAAGGTCATATGAGCGCGCGGGACACACTAAACTTTTTCAGTTGGTAGGAAATTTCGAATTTTGCCCGGGTGGCGGCCGAAGCCTACTCTTATCGATTTTAGACCACCAAGGGATCTTTAACGTGCACAGCTTGCACACGGGACCTCCGAGATTTTTCGCCCTTGTCCGAGAAGGCTAGGTGTAGATCTTTCCTACCAGAAGACAGCAGTAAGAAGAAGCCAATGAGTAGCAGTAGAAAGGCTGCAGAAAGAATCAGGAGCCCAGAGGAGGGGGCAAAGGAGGTGAAGGGGTGGGGGGCAGAAAGAGGAGACGAAAGCAGACGACAGAACATTGCTAGAGAGTAGGAAAGGAGGTGAAAGGAGTCAAATTTAGAGAAG
>NW_004797499.1:1050048-1051556 GCF_000002075.1 Aplysia californica
GTTTGTGTACCTGACATAGGATCTACACGTCTGTGTTTGCTTACCTGACATAGGATCTACACGTCTGTGTTTGTTTACCTGACATAGGATCTACACGTCTTTGTTTGTTTACCTGACATAGGATCTACACGTCTGTGTTTGTGTACCTGACATAGAATCTACACGTCTGTGTTTGTGTACCTGACATAGGGACTGATCTACATGTGTTTGTTCACAACTGTTGACTACACTAGGAGCACAGGCCCAGGCAGGCACAGACACAAGTCCCACTGACCCAGCCTGGTACATTGTGGACAACTTCTCCATCCTGCCATAAACCAGGGGCAAAACTGACAATACAAAATGTCCACAGCATCAGAGACAAATAAGACAGAGACAAATAAGACAGGAAACAAAAGTACAGAGACAAATAAGACAGAGACAAAGAAGACAGAGACAACAGTTCAGAGACAAATAAGACACAGACAAATAAGACAGAAAGACAACAGAGACAACAGTACAGAGACAAATAAGACACAGACAAATAAGACAGAGACAACAGTACACAGACAAATAAGACAGACAAATAAGACAGAGACAACAGTACACAGACAAATAAGACACAGACAAATAAGACACAGACAAATAAGACAGAGACAAATAAAACAGAGACAAATAAGACACAGACAAATAAGACACAGACAAAAAGCACAGAGACAAATAAGACAGAGACAAAAGTACACAGACAACAGCACAGAGACAAGGAGCAGAGACTTTGAGTCCAGACAACTCCATCAACACCATACGTCATTTAGTGCAGAGAAAGTCAGATGGACAGAAACAAGGCAAGGGAGATGAGGAGCACAAAAGAAAAGCATAACGACAGAGGCATAGAAACAAAACATTTACAAAACTACTCTGGGCAGCAAAATAATTCATAAACAAAACCAACAAAAAGCAACAACAACAAAAGTGCTTGCAATGATGACACATTTGAGAGTTTGATGACAACATCCACGTTTGGACAACTACAGCCTCTGTAGCTACAAATGCAAGTGCAGAAAGGCAGGCTAAAAACACAGACAGACTTTCCACATCATTCATGATACAGCATGTGAGACGGCCAAGAGAGAACCAGCTTCAGAACACCCTTCCTCCAAGCACAGTGAATATACACATACAATGTCCAGCCTCTATACACAGGGGATGCAGCTCCTGGCTAGTACAGTGGTCAGTCTATACTGGCGTCTCAACCAAGAAAAACAACAACCGAGCATTCTCTAGAGTCTGGCACAAACCTGCCTAGGTCACCATTTCCCTGTTTCCTTTTTTGGCCATCTTTGTTCGTTTTACTGGATCCTCTACAAGATATAGGAATAGCCAGCTTGAGGAAACACTTCATATTGGATCTTCTACAAGACATAGGAATAGCCAGCTTGAGGAAACACTTCATGTCTCTCAACAAATTAACAAAACCTGCTGACTGATCAATCATTTCTATTACTGTCTTTTAGTTATTGTGCCCCCCC
>NW_004797499.1:1052869-1054200 GCF_000002075.1 Aplysia californica
ACACACACACACGCACCCAAACATATAGACATATACACTCAAACGCATACACGCGCGCGCACACACACACACGCACACACACAAACAAACACACACACACACACGAACACATAAATTCGGAGATATTTCCTATTTAAAAAACCCCACTATTAACCATGATCTGGGAGAAAACTGCCCACAATCCCAGCTGGACATTTTGAAAGCCAAATCGTAAAGCATCCCCGCCAAATCGGCCTTTCTCATACCAGAGACCTTAATCTTGAGACTTTTAATGTCACCTCAGGATGACACGTAAAAAGAAAAGTATGGTTTTGCACGGCAGAACAAACACTTGAGAGGTGATATCACTGTCTGTGGTTACTCTACTATGCACGCTTTGTGCTGTTTCGTGCTTTGTGAACAAATAAACGCCACGTCTGAACGCTAGAAATGTGTGACTTAATATAGCTCTGATCAATTGCCCGCAGTTTTTAACGATATCGGTAAACACATTGACTGATTTACCCCTCTCTCTCTCTCTCTCTCTCTTCTAAACATTATGCCCTTACCTGCAAGAAACAGTCGGCCCTTCCCAAAATAACAGCTACTTATCCGCAAAGAACACAAAGTGATTCCACGGAGGGTCTATCTCGTTCCACCGACTTCTAACAACTACGCCAGCCTTTCTTCTAACTCTTAAATAAATGATACGTCTTTCTTTTTTAATCAACATTGGTCCAACACAAGTTGACCCAGGAAAAGCCAAGTAATTGACCTAAGTGCAATTATCACTGTTTTGAGATAAATGAGATTGATAATTTTGGCCTTTTGTATTTCGAAGCATGATAACTGTACTTTCAATTTTTCTTGTTCTAGTTGTTGTTGTATTTTTTAATGAGTTATTTTACTCGTATTTTTAAACTATATTAATTTATGTGTTGTGAAGTTTAATCAAGGGTGATTTCATTTTCTTAATTTCAACGATATTCGTACTTGAGACATTTTTGCTGTCTAGGGTCGCTATGCGCTTTCTTGAAATAGAAAAAATAAAACCAGTGCTTATCTTACCGTGTATTATTGGACTGTTATCTTTTGTAAAGGGTCCTGTCTCAAACAGAAATACTGTTTAAACACACTGGGATTAAGAAATCCGAACCCAAGGGAAGATAACTTGATTGATACTGTTGGAGTTACTTCTTCGGCGAAACAAGGAGTGTTCTGATACGATTGTTTTGGGGGGGAAAGGGGAGGGGGGAGTGGGAGGGGGATGACGTTTTTAGATACTGGTTCGATATTGTTGAATTTGTGTTGAGTGTTGTATGGGAGTGTGTGTGTGTGTGTGTGTGTGTGTG
>NW_004797499.1:1054305-1055306 GCF_000002075.1 Aplysia californica
GGGAGGGGGTACCGTTTTCTTAGATTTTATTGTTTTGACGAGCGCCTGATTTCACCGCGACGATATCACCGATTTGTTACCAGCGTTTGTAGAAGTAGAAAGAGTTCAACGGGGGCAAACTCTCTACACACCACTTTCATCACTGGTGTACTAATGAACCGATGATGAATAATGTGGTCGCTAAACAACTGATATCGAGGGGTATTTTTATTTTATCGAAAGATATGTCAAGTAGATTCTTACCAGTTGAGCTGTCATGATGATAGACTGCTGTGTGGGTTAATCGGGTTCAAATCCAAAATGAAGCATTCTTGAAATTACGTAATAATAGTAAAAAAAATTTAAAATACCTTTCCGCTTTTTATCTAGCTCAATTTCCATCTCAACAGCAAGCTCTGTGCGTTTAAGGTAGTATGGAGGCTGTTCGCAGCTTTCAGTGAGTGCCTTTGGTTCGTTGCTATCTAAGTATTCTAAGTGGTACCAGAGAGGGTTTGGTGGTACGTTAAATTGGAGCCGCTGTCTCATTCTACTATTCTACGACTGCGCTGTTTTGAAAGGCGAGTTGCACACACACATACACGCACTGGCAGCTTTCAGCTGTATTAGCTATCAATCTTTGCTCGGCAAATCAGTTGCCGCTTAAACACTTAAGGCAGCCAAGTGTCGCCGATTGCCGCCCCTCAGCTGTTATCTAGAGATCGATAGATCGATACCTGTCTTGTTCAGAGCAGACGGTGGACTGTGAGCAGTCAATCTTGCCAATGATTTTTTTTGTTGATACTTTTTTGGCCTGATTTCGACCGTTATATGGAAATCTCACAGAAAGTTCTTCTGGAATCTTTCTGGACCACGAAGTGGATGGCCTTCTTCGAATAGATGATAACAACAACAATGGAAATAATAATAATAATAATATAATAATGATAATAATAATAATAATAATAAAAATATTAATAAGACAAGACTAATAATGATATTGATAATGATAGTGATATAATTAA
>NW_004797499.1:1056731-1062137 GCF_000002075.1 Aplysia californica
AGACAGACAGACAGACAGACAGACAGACAGACAGACAGACAGACAGACAGACAGACAGACAGACAATAAAGGGAAAGAAAAGAGGTAGGAGGCCAACAGCCAGTCCCATAGTGGCTATATACACCTCCAAATGAGCCAGCAGTACAAAATGAACATAACCAGTCAACCTAACACTTACAAAATACATGGACAGAAAAGAAAGGCTGAAATGTACGTCATAGTCAAATAAAACAGTATGCATAGCAGTATGTACAACATGACAGTGTATTACGTGTATGTATGAGCATCACATGATGACAGGCACTTGTGTCAGAACACACCTACACAGACACACTATCTCCTGTACCACCTGCATGTGCTGGTGACACACACAGACACACTATCTCCTGTACTGGTGACACACACAGACACACTATCTCCTGTACTGGTGACACACACAGACACACTATCTCCTCTACTGGTGACACACACAGACACACTATCTCCTGTACTGGTGACACACACAGACACACTATCTCCTCTACTGGTGACACACACAGACACACTATCTCCTCTACTGGTGACACACACAGACACACTATCTCCTCTACTGGTGACACACACAGACACACTATCTCCTCTACTGGTGACACACACAGACACACTATCTCCTCTACTGGTGACACACACAGACACAGACACACTATCTCCTCTACTGGTGACACATACAGACACACTATCTCCTGTACCACCTACCTCTACTGGTGACATGATATATAAATACACAACCCCCCTTCACAACAGAGACAGCAAATAACATCCACAACTTCTCAAATATTGGCAGAATTCCTCACCTACGAGACAGAGCACTGAGGTAAACCAGATCACTGCTATAATTGTGTCACTTACAAACCCACCAGTCTAGTAGTGTCACTATCCTACTCCCTATTCTACAGGTCACTAACCAAATCACTAATCTACACGTGTCAATAACCAACTCACTAATCTACACGTGTCACTAATCAACTCACTAATCTACAGGTGTCACTAACCAACTCACTAATCTACAGGTGTCACTAACCAACTCACTAATCTACAGGTGTCACTAACCAACTCACTAATCTACACGTGTCAATAACCAACTCACTAATCTAGTGGTGTCACTCACCAACTCACTAATCTACACGTGTCACTAACCAACTCACTAATCTAGTGGTGTCACTAACCAACTCACTAATCTACAGGCGTCACTAACAAAATCACTATTCTACAGGTGTCACTAACCAACTCACTAATCTAGTCGTGTCACTAACCAACTCACTAATCTACTGGCGTCACTAACAAAATCACTATTCTAGTGGCGTCTGGTGGCGTCACTAACCAACTCAGTATTCTGGTACCAGCCTCACTAACCAACTCACTATTCTAGAGGCGGCCAACAGACAGAAACAACAGGGAGAAAGAAAAGACGTAAGACCTAACAGTGGCATCCTGGCACACTCCATCCACCCACTCTTTTGAGTACTGGACAGCAGGACAGGACCCGGAGCTACTCAACATACAAAGGTGAGTCAACAAACTAACATACATTTGCCCATTTACTCAGAGGCCCATGAAACATCACAACTGTCCGTATAACCCACATCTACTCAAACGGGCCAAGCCAAAGAAACATTATCACAGTTGTATACACCACACAGATTATATGGTCAGACATAGCACTAGAGCCCAGCTAGTCAGGTCAGACGGTAGTCAAGTGCCCAGCTAGTCAGGTCAGACGGTAGTCAAGCTCGATATGTACCACACAGCATCCAGTACCACGCTGTTAGTTAAAGCAACACAGACCACACACTACACTACCACGCTGTTAGTTAAAGCAACACAGACCACACACTACACTACCACGCTGTTAGTTAAAGCAACACACACCACACACTACACTACCACGCTGTTAGTTAAAGCAACACACACCACACACTACACTACCACGCTGTTAGTTAAAGCAACACTGAGCGCACGCAACACAACCTACAATAACTGGTTTAGAAAGTAGTCAAGAAACGTTGGCCTCCAAATTTCAACAAACAAATAAGTCCAAGCTTTTTCTGTTGCTAGTATAGACAAAAAGCAAACATTTTGGCCGGAAATACAATGAATAAATGTATAAGCCAAAGAAAATGTTCTAATGTAAACTTGCTTATAACTTGCTTTTGTCCCGAAGTTATTCTATCTGTTTGAAACATTCTGTGTACTAGTGGTGCGGCGGAGGCCTCACATTTTCATTGCTGGAAGAGAAAGTGTTGTGAATTTTGACACTCCCATCCACCCAATTTAGGATCTTCCTCCAGATACCACGGGAGGTCTGGCATGAACCTCTCTGAGACCTGTCCGAGCTGACACAAGCCGCTACCAACACAAAGCTTCTATTTCAGTTGTAGAAAATGACGACAGATAGAAAAACTTGAATTACATAAAAAAAGGTGAACTAAATGTGTGCACAAACACAGAAAAAGCAAAAATATGGAGGAGTACAGGGAGTGCTGTAGTACTCTACACGTAGGCAAAGGCGGCAACAGTACAGACAGGACAAAATGGGAAACAGGCTGCTCACCTCAGCCCTGGGGCCATGTGGCCAGTAGGACACGTACAACATTCACATTGCCAACTGGCTGTGGCTTGGGTGCGTGCATTGTGAACAAGACACAAGCAGGCAGACCAGCGCCATGACACAAGCAGACAGACCAGCCGCCACACAGGTGGGCCATACAAGACAAACATACAACCCCCACACAACAAGTAGACACACTTTATCACCACACACTGACAAACACTCAAACATGACAAATACACCAATAGACAATCGCCACACACTGACAAACAAACACGACAAATGGACAAACACCAAGAACGGTCAAACACTGTGGACATAATCACCTTTTTGGCCACCAGGTCCTCCCAGTTGATGGAAGCAAAGAATGGATGACCCTTGATCTCCTCTACGTCTGCCTCACCTCCACCCAGTCTGTCAGAGGAGATAAATTCACAACATTAGGGAACAACAAAACACAGATTTATCTGCACACACAAACTATTGACAACAGACAGAACCAACATGAACATGACAAAAGACAAACAACTTCCTCTCTAAGCATGCTACTTTCCCCACTTCAATGCATCTGTTGTTGTTGTTGTTGTTTTCAAATCCCTTTAGCTGCGAGCATTTCGCTCTTGGCAGCGCAATGCCTCCCTCAAGTAACCACATGTCCTTGTCATCTGGTCAACGCCAGAGTAGAGCAGGCTCTTCAATGCATCTGACCACAAATACATTAGAACTATTTAAAATATATTCCCAGAGGACTTCTATATCAGTTTTGCTATGTAACTCCTTCAAAATGAACCCTGGCAAGCATTGGTGCCCTTTTCTGACTACTGCCATACAAAATCTCGCTACAGCTTTCTCATTTCTTCCAAGGAAAACCTCAGAAACCTCAGTCCTTTCAAATCAGAGTAGGAAAAGTGTAGTCAGCGTCACATGACACTACGTGTGAGATGGGACAATACGCTGTGGGGGAGAGGTTCCAAGCTGACTGTATGTGCCAGAAGGACAACACCAGCAGGGATATCATGCTCAAAACGCACATGAATGCACGGCGTAATTCAGTCCAATGACGTAGGAGACACTTTTCATTTGCATTCATTTCCTCCCCACTCTTTTGTTTTTGTTGTTGTTTTTGTTTTTGTTTTTGTTTTTGTTGTTTTTGTTTTTGTTTTTGTTGTTGTTTTTGTTTTTGTTTTTGTTGTTGTTTTTGTTGTTGTTGTTTTTGTTTTTGTTGTTGTTTTTGTTTTTGTTTTTGTTGTTGTTTTTGTTTTTGTTTTTGTTGTTGTTTTTGTTGTTGTTGTTTTTGTTTTTGTTGTTGTTTTTGTTATTGTTTTTGTTGTTGTTGTTTTTGTTGTTGTTGTTGTTTTTGTTGTTGTTGTTTTTGTCAAAACAAGAAGGGCATAAAAACCTGCAACATTCTGCAGATGCGTGTGTGGGTTTGTTGACTATAGTGTGGTCAAAAATGCATGGCGCAACTATTGTGAAATATCTCCTTGCCTATCGAACATAGATTCTCCAGCTTTAGCAAACTGACTTATATCAATTTGTCTTAACAGGTAAATATTTTTTCAAACTGCTGCACACTGTATTCTAGAAAATTCCTTCATAAATACTAATAAAAAATGCCAGTCCATAGTTTCTACAGATTTTAGAAAGTTTACAGCTCCGGCAAAATCGCTTTTAAAAGAAAGTCTGTCATTTTTTTCTAATGGCAATAGCATGCTTATTGAACATATGTTCAGGAAACCTTCAGCGCAAAAAAATGTGTTCATTATAAAAATATTTTTGGAAGAAGTGTTGCCACTAAAAAGTGTCATTTGTGAGCTGTGACGTAGGCCATATATGCGTATGCAAAATGTGTGTGAGAAGCGAGAAGTGCTGGGAACAATCACATTTTCCGCGAGATGGAGATTTATGGTATTTTATATAAATTAATGAAGAGAGGTTTTTTAATCGAGCCTCAATTGCTGTGGAAAAATATGAGTAAGTTAAGACAAATTAATACAAACTGCTGTGCCAAATATGGATGACATTGATTCACCCGTTAAAGGGATGATATTTAAGGATAAGTTGTGCCACGAATTTTTTACCGCACAATAAGTGCTGTCAATGCGGGTGTAAAACATGACCACAGGGTGTCCACTGACCTCTGACCTCTAGCTTTGGGACAAAATAGTGTCACTGTGGGTGTAAAACATTTCCCACTCTACAATCCTCTGTTTGGGATTTATCCCCAGCTGCCCACAGAGCAGAATTGCAGCAACACTCTTCCTCAGTTACCTAAATTGTTTCAAAAGAGATGTAAAATATCTACCAACAAATGAACTGTCTTTTCACCAGCAGTCCATTGAGCAGCCTGCTTCCTAAATAACCTAAAACGTTTCAATGTGGCTGTAAAGCGCCCCTGACCACTGACCTCTGTTTGGGTTTTTTCACCAGCAGTCCACTGAGCAGCGTCTTGGCCTCCTCGGAGAGGTTGCGGGGGAACTTGACGTGCTGCAGCAGGATGAGCTCAAACAGCAGGTCGTGGTCCTTGTTGTAGAAGGGCAGCCGGCCACACATCATCTCGTACATGACCACACCGGTACCCCACCAGTCCACCGCACGCCCGTAGTCATTGTCTTCTAGAACCTACACCACACAGACAAACACACAGATAACCACACATCATCTCATACATGACCACACCGGTACCCCACCAGTCCACCGCACGCCCGTAGTCATTGTCTTCTAGAACCTACACCACACAGACAAACACACAGATAACCACACATCATCTCATACATGACCACACCGGTACCCCACCAGTCCACCGCACGCCCGTAGTC
>NW_004797499.1:1062367-1064096 GCF_000002075.1 Aplysia californica
TACAGGAGAGTAACAAACAAAAAAGGAGGGGAGATAAAGACGATAGATGTTTGATAGGAAAGAAAAAGCAAACCACACCAGAGCATCCGCCAACCACCCATCCAGTCTACTGCACACCCGTAGTCATTGTCTTCTAGGACCTACACCACACAGACAAACACACAGATATCCACACAGACAAAAAGATGGCTTCCAACAAAGACAAAAGGAAAGCTTCACACTTGAATTAAAGGCCAAGACAATCAACCAAGTTGACAAGAAAAGGAAGACTGGAAGACTTATCTAAAGCACAAATATTATTGATATGGAAGGGAAGTAATTATGTGGATTTTAAAACTTTTCTGGTAATTCCCCTTTGCATTCCAAACACAGGAACTTGCTCCAGCGGGATTTTCCTTCAGAAACCAAAAGTCGTGCTATAGCCGCGTTCTACAGTAGTGACAATGACAAACATCCCCACCATCACCACCATCACCCACCTCTGGCGCCAGATACTCTGGCGTCCCACAAAATGTGTTGGTGCTGGCCCCAAAGAACATCTCCTCCTTACACAGGCCAAAGTCTGCGATCTTGATGTGGCCCTCCTTGTCCAGCAGCAGATTCTCCAGCTGGGGACACACACACCAACGGTTACTACACACACACAAACATACAATCATAGGGGATTTACAGTGAGCATACATCTTACACATCAAACAGTTGCCATACATTCCCTCAACACCACACTCTAAAGTACGCTCCAAGAAACACAATTTAAAGGACGAGGTGAGTAATTTTCGAGACTCACGTGAAGCACACGCAGACATATAGACAGCCAGGAGATAAAATTTACAAGTTTCCACAGAAATGAGGGGGCGGGGTGTTGTTTCAGTCTCAAAATGAGCAATTTGTAGGCCAGGTTACTGTAAGTCATTTATGTCAGTGATTCTCAGTAGGCATCCGTTTTTTGTTTTAGTAGAGGTTTTTCGGCACTCGCAACAGCATCAGGTCATTTAAGCGCCAAGGGCTGGGTGTCAAAAGAGAAGTCCTTATAGGGAATCAGGCTTACTATGCTCACCTCTCTAGCTCCAACAGTACAAAGTTTGCTTCGACTATCAAGGCACCCCGGAAATAGCGGGTCACAAGAGTTACAAAAAAAGAGGAAAAATGACAATAGTAAGGATTAGGAAAGAAAAAGCAGCAGTTCCCTGTTGTAGATCAGGCACAGTTATAAGCATGACATCGGTGAATTAGCCCATTTACAATAACATTTCTATTGTGCATAAGAACATGGTTAATGTCCCCCCTTTGGGAACGGCCTACAGACACTTCAGTCAGTAGCGCCGTCCCGGGGGGGGGTATGCATCCAAAGAGCAGATTTTTTAAATATAGGGCCCAAAGAGAAAAACTTTTTTATTACTGGATCAAGATTTTTTAATATTTTTATTTTTGTTTGGTCACTGGCTTGCAGAAGTGCCAGGCTAAAGTTTCATGGGCGTGCATAAATTAATAAATGAGACAGAACTTTTTTTAACCGGTCAGATGGAAGTGAACAAGCGATATTGTACACAAACACAAATCTAGAGGTGCCTTATACAGTATTGTCCTCGCGGTATACCACTCACCTTGAGGTCCCCGATATACCACTCACCTTGAGGTCCCTGTATACAGTATTGTCCTCGCGGTATACCACTCACCTTGAGGTCCCGATATACCACTCACCTTGAGGTCCCTGTATACAGTATTGTCC
>NW_004797499.1:1065182-1066174 GCF_000002075.1 Aplysia californica
CCAGGCTGTTTTCTTCAATCGAAACAACTCCACAGGGACATTTCAAACAGAGCGAAAGTACATTTTAAAATCTGTACTACAGCTTCACAGAATGTAAAATAACATTTGAATGTGTGTACCTAAGTCCCTTGCCACCAAGCTAGTCTACCTCCAGCTGACACATACTTCAAACAATTCCATTCTACTCAAACAAACTTTTCTCTTAAAGGAAAAAGGAAAAGCCTAAACTCCATATCATTAATTCAACGCAAAAAATTGAAATACAAGTTGAGCAGATCTATACACTGCGCCATCAAATTGTTACTGTGACCACCCATACCGCTCATGAGAAAGGGCATCTATTCAGTTTATCACCACTGACATTTTCTCCGACAACATCAACAATACTGTCTCTGTCACTAAAAACTGAGCAACTCGTCATATTTTTCTCTCGCCCAGTGAAACAGATTCAAACACACTGACTTTTTCCCGTGCCGCTAACCATCATGTCATGGCATCAAGCACAAAAAGGACAACTCACAAATTTTCTGAAAACCTGATTTTTGGCAGTTGCATTGTAAAGCAGGGCCAAATACAGCACTGCCTACCTCAATGTTCCCGTTTCAGGTACATCAAGGGTCAGTTATAGGTTGCTTATCCAAAACTTGTTGAGCGCACGAAATGCACAATCTGGCAAGTTTCTAGTACAAGTTATTGCCGAAAATGACCGTAAATATCTGCCACAAGCTCTCGACTATAGTGAGACTGGAGTGAGACTATAATGGGGGTTTTTTTTACCTTCATTTGGGCATAATGGCAAGACCTATGGTGTGCACACTACCAAGCAGTCTTTATAAAGAACATAGAGCCATGACAGTGTGTGGCAAGACCTATGGTGCGCACACTACCAAGCAGTCTTTATAAAGAACATAGAGCCATGACAGTGTGTGGCAAGACCTATGGTGCGCACACTACCAAGCAGTCTTTATAAAGAACATAGAGCCATGACAGTG
>NW_004797499.1:1067538-1068241 GCF_000002075.1 Aplysia californica
GACAGAAACAACAGAGGGCAGGGAAGGAAAAGAAGAAGGACCTACCAGTGGCACCCTTCAACCACCAGTGGCAAGTAGGACATACCAGTGGCACCCTTCAACCACCAGTGGCAAGTAGGACATACCAGTGGCACCCTTCAACCACCAGTGGCAAGTAGGACCTACCAGTGGCACCCTTCAACCACCAGCACGGGAAGTAACTGTGGCTATACAATGGTTGGAAAAGGTTTCTATTGTCAGACAATTACGTCTTCTCTTCCCTGCCATCATAACAAGTTCCCAGTATTGTTAAAGGATAGAAGGATAGGCCGTGCATGTGACTTGTAGGGTATTGAAGCAAGAGGAAGGAAGAGGAAGAGAGTGAATGATGCTGTTGAGCCTTGTGACTTTAAAAAAACCTGCTTTTGCTTCAAATCATGATTGTGAGTCATGCAACCACCACTGCTCAAAGCACACCGCCCACCCCCCTTGTGTCATCAGTTCTCTATCAATAAATTCTCATTCATAAAACCACACGTGCACTCAAGCACAGCATAGTTCCCTCATCATATGACCCAGTGCAGCCCCATAATGTCTGTCTTCAATCACACCCCACCCCCCGCACCCACCCTCACACGACCAGATTCAAGGAAGTTCTAGAGCTTTCCACACACTACAGCTATTGTAAGACTACACGTCTCTACCAGCAAGTTTGTGTATTATG
>NW_004797499.1:1069338-1070330 GCF_000002075.1 Aplysia californica
ATACGAGAGAGAGGGAGAGAGAGAGAGAGAGAGAGAGAGAGAGAGAGAGAGAGAGAGAGAGAGAGAGAGAGAGAGAGAGAGAGAGAAAGAGACAGACAGGGAGACCCTGACAGAGACAGACTAACAGACAGACAGAATCAGGCCCCTACATAATCATTAATTACCACAAATGTTTGACAGAAATGAGTAAATCAATAATCCGGTGTAAAGAATGTGTCCTTACCTTGGCAATGATGACGGCTTTCTTGAGAATCTTGATGGCATACAGCTGGTTAGTGGCCTTTTCTTTACACATGATCACTTTACCAAACGTCCCCTTCCCCAGCACTTTGAGAAAATCAAAGTCATCCAAGGACTGGAACAAAAGTAAACGATCATTGTCAATGTTTTATGCTCCAATTAACACAAATAAGTTTATTTAGGAGGTGGCTGCTACCATCTCAAGCTGAGAGGGACATACCAGCCCAGAGAACAGACCGAGTTACTCCATAAAACAACTTCCCCACATACGGAATCAAACTCAATGTTTCAGCATGAGGGATACACCATATGGGAATCATAGGCCACCCAGGGCTGAGAGCGACACAACATATGGGAATCATAGGCCACCCAGGGCTGAGAGCGACACAACATATGGGAATCACACTTGTGTCTTTGGTGTGCCACAGTAGAGTGACTTACTGCTACAACACCGTCAAATCTTGCTACAAAAATCAGACCAGGAGGTATCCCTCTGAACTAAAACCTCACACAACTTGCCATGAGCACCTCTCTGCCAGCAACTTTGTAGTAATCCACCACCTCAACTGAATGACAGACTAGTAGTGAGCCTGAACATGTTGTTCACACATTTCCAAGATCACCGCCGACTTAAGCACTGTCCCACACCCACCACAGACATACATACCACTGTCCCACACCCACAAAAACACACAAACCACTGTCCCCAATCCCCGAAAAGACACATACCGCTACCCCAACCCACGAAAAGA
>NW_004797499.1:1072668-1081410 GCF_000002075.1 Aplysia californica
GGGGGGATACATTCCTGGAAACCAGGCATCATTTCAAGAACAAGAATGTAATGTGAGATATGACGCAAGCTTGCCAATGCACTTATACGAACAATGAAAAACACACATGATAATAATAACAATCATAATCATAATAATAGTAACGAGAAGAAGAAGAAAATGACAATGACTTTCCAAACTTCCTATTCCAACAAGACAGTAGCCTCTGTGCATTTGACAATGTATAGTTCATAACCCGGACAGACCCTGGAACATTCCTAAACATTCTCAGCTTCCTAGGAGGAATTTATATAAATATACAAAACAACAACGAACACATGAAACTTTTGTGCTCCGACAGTCTGTCTTTCCCTAAGTTCAACAAAACATCTCTAGGTACAAAAAAGAAGAAGCACAAATGTCTTACCTTTAACTGAAAATTTATTCAGTGGGTCTTGTAAGTCATTCAATACTGGCTTCGAACGGAAGCCTTCAAATGAGCCATCTCGCCTCAGTATAAAGTAACGCTTCCTCCAGTTCTTTATATGTTCCCCTGATGAGACAGCACAAAAAACAAGATATATTGTTTGAGAACAACGTAACCCTTTCCTCACCCAAACGACATTATAGAAGGCCTTCCGCATTTTCTTCTTCTACACCAGGAAGGAAGCAAGCTGCTGCTGTGACATGCATCGTTCATCATGCCTTACGCAGCACGAGTACCATAGGTTGTAATCAACATACAGATTCTATTAGATGCACTTTATAAAACTAATCACAGATTCGCAAAATTCAGCAATATTTTCCCCTACATATAAATCTCTATCTTTCAGAGATAGCAATATTCACGAATCTAAGGCAACCGACCACTAAATCTAACGTTACCCTTTGTCCCCGGGGACCCAAATCAGAGCCTGGTGAAGCACAAACTGACTCTGTGTCATGAAGAGCTTATCATTATCAGACGCAAAGTTCTACACTTAACATGCCGTGAACTTACAAACTTGAGTCCCATTTGCTTACTTATTATGTGCTACCTTTTGCAGTTGCAAATGACCCAAAACTCTTGCCAAACTGAAAAGTTTAGCAACAAAAAAGCTGACCATTAAAATATCACTTCTTCCAGTGCCAGATCTAAACAGACCTTGGCAATCACAGCTCACCACTCATTTCTATACTTCGATGTTCTGAGAGAACCTACATTATCCTGGCCTTTTCCCATCACCCATCGGATCAAGTTCTGAGAGAACCTACATTATCCTGGCCTTTTCCCATCACCCATCGGATCAAGTTCTGTGAGAAGTTAGTCCTGATCTACCTCTGCCTCTTTTTTTAGTTTTAGTAAGTTTTACAGCACTTGTAACACAATAAGGTCACATCAATGCTGAAGATTAGAAATGTCACAAGAGAGAAACAAACACACAAAAAGACGGGAGGGTAAAGGATGATAGATGTTTGATACAAAAGAAGGAGCAAACCACATTGAGACATTGGAGCACCAATCAACCAACCACCTGCCTCTTTTACCTTCTAAATCACTAATTTCAGATAAACATCTTTAAGATTTGTGCTAAAAAAACAACTGCTTTCAACGGCAACCAAAACTACAACTATATTTGTGCCCGAGATGGGTGCACATAAAAACAAATATAGCTGTCGGGTTCAGGTAAAAAAAAAAAGAAGAACATGAAATGAAAATCATCAAGAATCTACAGCTTTACTTTAGTCCCCAAAATCATTTTAACTGATTTCCAGGACAGCTCATAGAAAATTGTAACAGAATTATAACTAGAGCAGACAGAGCTGCTCACAAAATAAGAAATCAGGCTTAAAAAAGTGTATATATGGCCTGAGATTTCATCCTGCACAGTGGAGGTTTGCCTTAGAGAAGCCATATTAACAGCTTGTGTACAACTCCATCACCTGCCAATTGGAAAAGTCAAGTATGACAGAGTCTTACACTGAACAGTGGGTATACAGTGCTTCCAACACACAACAATGCTGCCTCATCATGCCTTTAGCTATTCTCATGCTGACCACTTCTCTAGATCTAATAGATTTGAAAAAGCTTCTTTCCAATACATTTTTTTTTTTAATCACCACTCAATTTTTTAAAACAATGCAGTGATTTTATAGCGGCATCAAAGATCTGAAGTACAAAAAAAAGAAAGAACAAATGACAAGCAGAAGTTGTCAAACAAATTTTACCTGTGGCAAGCCAGACTTTTATTTCTAATTTGCCAGTGAAAATGTATCACCGACCAACTCCCGATGGAAGAATAAGGGAACAGTGGCTGAGTGCACAATCTCAAGAGTTACTAAACTTATCATTTATAGCCGAGAGTTATCGTACATCAAAACTTATCTAAAGATTTGGAGGCACGCACAGATCCTTCGTCTAATACTGGTAAGCCTACACTGCTGCAAATTTAGGCAGATGAAGAGGCAGCAAGAACAGAAATTTCTAGATGTTCAGATATTTCTTTTTTAAAATTACCGAGGATTGGAAGCTCTGAAGATATGATTTATTTCAGAAAATTTTACTGACAACAATCATCATAATACATCACAATGACAATCTTCCACATATCAGGAACAGTGCAACAACTTACCTCTTTTCCACAAATATCCTTCTTTGACAACACCTACCGAGTCCACCTCTGCATTCATGGTGAGCTTCTTTACTGCAGCCTTTATGGGCTAAACAAGAAGAAAAAAAGGAAAATTACAGAAAACCAAATAAAGAATAAACAGTAACTGTAATAGCAGGCCTTAATACATCAAATGTAATGTTAGCCTACTGTCTTTTTGTGCTGCTCCCCTCTGTTCCCATAGCAAAACAAAATGATGACCATTCAGTTACTTAAACCGCAACTAAGTACTGGGAGCTCGGTTAGTGTTAGTGTTAACATCATGCTGGACTGCGGAGCAGATCACCTCAGTTTGAACAGGGCATTCTTGAACTTGTTGTTTAGTGCAGTTTTCAAGGCTCCCAACCCATTTAAATTTGGCTCGGTTGTAACGGAGACAGACATTGAAAGTGGAGGTCCTCTCTCTTAACCCTCGTCACACGGGTGCCGGGTTTATGTTCCCCGATAAGCGTAGTTCGGCTCCTCGCCTTCCGTCCTGCCCCGTATCAGTCCGGCCCTGACTCAGCGCACGTGCACCGAGCATCATCCATGTGATGACAGGGTCCCGTATTCCCACAGCTCAAAAGTGTGTGCACCAGTCTGCTTGAGTTTGTGTGCGTTTGTGGCCTACTTCTAGAACCGTCTGCGTTGGTTCGTAACCGAGGCATATGTCTCATTCAAAACATGCCAAGTTGGTAGCTCTAGATGTTCGTCCAATGAAATAAGAACAAACTGACCCACTTAAATATCAGGAGCCCGGAAGGATAGCCAAGAAGCAAGACTTCCATTTTTCTATACAAAATCTTTCAAATGAGCTTGATTTTATATAAAATGATATTACCTGATAAAAATAAGCTTAAAGTTTGATAGTTTAGAATACCATTGTGCAGGTAAAAAGAAAAATTTGAGAGCAAACATTCGGAAATTGACCTATAAATTATTTCCTTTCAAACCCCAGATCATTCGTAACAACAAGAGCGTCTAAAAAGGTTATTCGAATAGGCGTAACTACTCGTAATCGTAATGTCTTTCAGCTTTTATATGAGAGGGGTTTATTCATGTTTCGTAATAATTTACTTTATAAACAGAAAGCTATAAGATAAGAGCATTATTTTCATCATCGATTAACGCACCCCCACAGTATTCACTGCAAAAAAAGCACATTTCCAGGCCTGCTTGGTGTACACTAACAGTACACACACAGTGACCTCGGTAGCACACAGGGAATGTCCATGGTAAGAAGTTACGGATAAGACTCACATCTTGGCACAGACGCAGGACAGGATTTAAATAACCTAGCCTAATATTTTTGATAGGGGTGTTTAACTCACACTTACTTTACATTTACGTATTGAAATGATAAATCAAAGAAAAGAAAGTTTATACATCCAGATCAAACTTAATTAGGGGACAAGTCTGAACAAATATAGGCAACTATTTGTATCACGGCACGGAGGAATCTCGTCAATTTTTGTGCGTGGAGTTATTGGTATGATCTCAAAGCTGATTTATTTGCCTTGCTTCCAATAAAATAAATATCCAATTATCTTGGATAAATCTCAAGATATCTGCAATTGAAGGAAGCAAGGTCGTCTGGTTTTAGTTTTTAGTGGGGAAATAAGTGAGAAAATTGCTGTCAAAGTTTGGTGACTCCTACAGCTAAAGAGCCTACTTTGAAAACTGAAAATGACATTTTGTGCCTTTAGTCAATGTTTTTAAGTAAAATTCACAGAAAAAAGTAGTTTTATATGGACATAAAAGAGGTTTCATTGAGCCTAAAAATAAAAATTCTATACAAATATCCAAACTGTTGGAAAACGAAGTGTCAACGTACGCGGTAACTGGGCACCTAGCCTCAGTGTCTACGTTTACTGTAACTGGCAACCAGGCTCGTTGTCTCAATGTCGCGTACACGGTAACCGGGCGTGTAGCCTCAATATCTACATAAAGTAACGGCAGCCGGACACGTATTCTGTGTCACCTACTCGGTAACTGGGCATTAGCCTCAATGTCTACGTCCGTACACCGTAACCAGGCACTTCAGAACTCCAAGTTGAGTTTTTGTCACCTGGTGTCTGGTGTTGCCTTCAACTCCACCCCTCCCCAGACTGTACCTTTTTAAAAAAATCAATAATCCCCCCCATTCCAGAGCCCTATACTTCACAAAGCACAGACTTTGAATGAACTTTGGTGACCCAAAGATCACCGGTACTCACAATATTAATGCAAACGAACAGGTTCACTGACCGGTCACGATGGTGAGCCCGACAAGACGCTTTTATGACTTTCTTTTTTTTTCGCAAGTGACAGCACAGGAGAAATATTGATATTTTCATTCCGGTCACCGTGTGCGTAGATACTGCTGACTACATGCCCGGTCACCGTGTACGTAGATACTGAGACTACGTGCCCGGTCACCGTGTACGTAGATACTGAGACTACGTGCCCGGTCACCGTGTACGTAGATACTGAGACTACGTGCCTGGTTACCGTGTACGTGGACACTTCCGTTTGGAAAAATGTTTGTTTCTCAGATTTCTGTATTTTGACGAGCGCCTGATCTCACCACCCTGCCTCACTTTTTATAGTGAACCGAATAGTATGGAACTCATAATGTCATCTGGTAAACACAAATGACAGACCTTTTAAATACTTTAATAAAGGATGATAAAAGAACAAGCAGAAGAAGGGGGCAGGGTGGGGTGGGGGTCAAGTAGCGGGGCCCTGCCTTCTCAAGTCAGAAGGCTCACACTTTCCCTAAAGTATGGCTAGATGTCTACCTCTATTCTCTACTAATAAAATTAACAAAATAAACAGATGTCTGTGCGTCTGCAGCACAGGCCTACTAAATCTTTAAAGCTACACACATCCTCCTTCAATTATTTATCGAAGTGGCTATTCGGACTCAAGTTCGAACAGCCGCTGGAGGCTATTCAGACTCAAATTCCAGTGCGCGTGCGCAATCACCGGTTGTACCGTAAGCAAGGTCTATACTTGGGTCCGAATAGTCTCCCCTTGCTATTCGGATTTCAAACTCCTACTGCGTTTCATGACTACAAAGGGATCAAAACATAAAATTCATATTCAGTACTTAAAAGACAGCCCCCCTCCCCCCTCCTCCTCCCCCCCTCTCTCTCTCTCTCTCTTACTTTTCCTCTCTCTCTCTTTCTCTTACTTTTTCTTTCTCCATCTTACCCGCCCCACCACCTTCATCCTTTTTTTTTTTTTCATATATACAGTCAAACCGGTGTAAGACGGCCACAAATTATCAAGGAGAAAAGTGGCCGTATAAGACAGGTGGCCGTCTTAGGCAGGACTGATCAAGATGAAAACAGAACAAACCATTCCCATCTGAGGTCCCAATCGAAAGTAGCCGCATTGTTGTTGTTTTGATTGTTGTTGTTGGTTTGTATTTTGTTTGTAATTTTTATTTTGCTGCTGATTTTGCACAAGGGTGACAATAAAACAAAATGTATCAGACAAGGAAGACCGAGGGCCATGTTAGAACAAACACATGGGGTTGCCACCACTCGGAGAATGAGCGACGCTTCTGTCACAAGTTCACGTTAACCTCCTTTGTTACTTTGTTACAGACTGGGACTGGGTAAACAGTGACCACTCATCTCACTTACGATTTTTGTTTTTGAGTTCTGGGCGGGGCTTATGGGTTATGAGGGATCACACGCTTACCTCACCAGCAGCTGAAAATTGGTAGCTATTGATCAACAGTGGGAGGGGCCTATGCAACATGATCGGTTGGTGGGACGACCCAACAACAACAACAACAGGTGATTGAATTATGACGGCTCGCCCACAACGTAAGGTCACTGAGGTGGCCGTCTAAGACAAGTGTTATTGCTTAGTGTGATAGGGGTTGTGTGTTAAATTATGGTGGTCACGGCCGTGTTGGACAGGTGCCCGTTTTACACAGTTAAATTATATAGAAAAAACGCAAGGGGGGAAATGGAAAGTGGCCGTTTGTACAGGTGACCGTCTTATAGAGGTGGTCGTCAGGGCAGGTTTGACTGTAGATCTATATTCCCTCCCATACCGTTGGCCACTGCCCAGCCCTACTATTATATTATCCTTTGTAAAGAAAAGACCACAGATCGCACTGGGTCATCACGGTCAGCGCCCATTTGTTGTAGGATCCTTGGCCAAATTGTAGAGTAGAAACCGGCCGAGAAAGGCCAAGGTCGAATTGCTTGAGTCTGCTTCACATCCTGTACACTTACTAGTGATTGCCCAAACACATGGGAGTTAGAGTCCGAATAGCCTCCAGCGGCTGTTCAGACTCGAGTCCGAAAAACCTCCAGCGGCTGTTCAGACTCGAGTCCGAATAGGAGCGGCCATTATTTTAAACTTCAGAGACTGATTGATCGAGAGTATCCATCATTTTTACCATTTTAGTAACAACAAAAGGACAAAATACTATCCACTGCGACTGAAAATTTTATAATATAAGTAGGTAATAAGGCCTATAGATTGTTGTAAAAAAAAATTATCTAATTTTATAGCTTTGTATAGGAGGCCTGCATGATGTTATAATCCTAATTGACCAAAATAGCACACCAGGTCCAAGCAGTAAAATGGCTAAGCTATTATAATTTGATTTACCTTGCAACTTGTCATATCGTCATAAAAACTATACCACACTAGACTACAGCACTTAAGACTTAGAGACGGAGAGTCTAGATTAGATAGATCTAGGTCTACACTTACACCTACACTCTAGATCTACACCCTACCCTACCCTCAACAAACAGTACAGTACAGAATTAGAATAAAAAGAAGATAAGTAATGTGAAAATCTGTACCGTTTCTAAGACTGAGCATTAGCCTACCATTATTCAATATTGTATTAAATTTTGTTATGAAATATTATGACCAAGGATCAACGTCAGTGGCCCCTATTGGTCATTAGCATTGTTACCACTGTATTCAGTAAATTGTCACTTCACCACACTTCATCAGAGCGAGAGTCGGAGTATGTTTCCTCTTCGCACCGTTCCTCTTTTCGAAATAAATAACAGAACTCAGAACCTGCATAGTTAATCTACACGTGAGTCACACCACTGTTCTGGGGTCAGTGCCTCTAAAAACACTCCTAAAGACAGCTCCAATCTAGGTGTGGAAGTAAATTACCGAGGACTGATACGCAGTCTGGTTATTATTGCTCTCTCATCATGATTGCACGTTGCTCAAAAACCCTGAAAACAGCGTAGACCTAACGGGTAATATCGATAACCAATACTCTAAAAACGAGGTCACTGCCCTTATATTAACTCATTTAGATAACACAAATAACGTTGACTACCGATAGATGTCCTTTTTGAAGCACGCCAGGTCGGTGGGTGTGGGGAGAAGTGAAAACAGAAAAAAAAAATAAACAGGAAATGTATCACAGGATTCACTGTTGCCTTCTTCCAAGATCCTTTCCTCCCGCAAAATCCCACTCTATCCGAGACTTGAGGTCAGGTCAATGACCCCGTTGCCCGGATGTTCCTCACTCAAACTGATCATTCTAGGAATTTGATCGGAAAATGCAGCTGTTCGCTCTCACCTCACAGCAACTTCAAACCTTTGTCGGTCGGCCCACTTGTAGACTACCCGACACACGCACACACACACACACACACACACACACACACACACACACACACTTGACTCTATCTGAGTTGGCCGTGTGTGTGCTATTCCTTTCTGAAAGATTAAAAGATGATGATAACAGAAGGCCAAGGCCTAAATAATAATGACAATAATAGTTTGTCTGATGATGATCCATGCATCCACCGATTCGAGGAGAATATAGTTCCTTTGGTTAAACGACAGAATTAAAGATTGACAATATTAAATTATGATGTGTGTGTGGCTTCAGATGTGGCCAAATATACCTATACCGGTACTGTAAAAAAATATATTGCTGTAAAATCCATTGTTTGCATTTTGTTAGAAAAAAAAACAACAACGATACAACATGAGTTTTTATCTTTGTCGGTGCCATATTATAAACTACGAGGATTCTTCTCTACTCGGTCGTTGCTAGATCCTAAGTAGGAGGTTTGATGGTTTTGAAGAGAGAAAAGAAAAGCGAAGAGTTTAGAAAAGAAGACGAGAAGAGAGAGAGGGGGGG
>NW_004797499.1:1083485-1088107 GCF_000002075.1 Aplysia californica
TCTCTCTCACACACACACACACACACACACACACACACGCACACACACACACACACACAAAATACACGTTACACACACATTCAAAACGAACACACATAATTAAGCCTTTTAGTTTTAGAGAAAGAGACACACGAAAAAAAGTGGGATCAGCTTAGACAGGGAAGAAAGTAAAGAAGCGAAGAGCAATTAAAAGTAAAAAGCCTAGTTAAAAGGGAAATCTCAAAGAGAGAGAGAGAGAGAGAGAGAGAGAGAGAGAGAGAGAGAGAGAGAGAGAGAGAGAGAGAGAGAGAGATTTGGGCGGGTTAGGCTAGGCCCTCTAAACCTCTAAACATTCTGTGGCCAGGCCCTACGTTTCGTAAGCCGGACAACAGGTATTCCGGTAAAGTGCAAATTCTTACTTTAGCCACACTCGGATTCCGAATCTCCAATTGTGAAAAGTTCCCATTTCGCCCCCGTCAAGCCTACTTTCATTTTCCGACGATTAAGTTTTGAGGTCGTTGACCTGGGTCTGGTCAGCTCTGTGGCCTTCCCTCTGGCTCGCCTGGCTAACCGTTTGTTTACCTTTTGGTACCCAGTACCCAGAGTTCCAAGCTCACCGAATTCTGTCAAAGAAAAGAGGGTATTTCAACGGGGAGGTGAGGCTAGCCTAGATTAGAACTAAAATAACTTATATTTAATAAGCCTTAGCTTACTAGAAACTAGCCTAGGCTAATGAAATGGCAGTGCCAAGCTGTTTATTCGCGATAAACTGATGAGTGGAAGGCGAAGTAATCGAAGAAGTGAGGAAGGAATTGATTTAGAATCCAGATCTAGATCTAGATTAGATCTAGATCTAGATCTAGATCTAGATATTATATAATCTAGATCTAAATCTAGATCTAGATTCTAGATCTAGATCTAGATCTAGATCTATATCTAGAATCTAGATCTAGAATCTAGATCTAGATCTAGATTTCTAGGTCTTGGGCGTCTTGACCATAAAACAAAAACGTTTGCCCGTCATTTGTATTTTCTATATCTAGATTTCTAGATCTAGAATCTAGATCTAGATCTAGATCTAGACTAGATCTATCTCTTTATATCTTTTTACGTTCGAAACCCACACGCTTTTGTTGATTTAAGTAGATTTTGTTCTCACTATACACCACAAAACCCCATCCACTTCTCTCACCCCTCCTGACCGGTCCATCGGTATAGATCACTGGGTCCTCTGGCTTTGAATGCTCCTCAATTAACTGTCGTATGTCATTGTCGTTAATGACAGCAGCACATTCCCGTCTTTCACGAACCATAGTGATGTGAACGTTGGCCAGGCTTCTGCAATCGGGGCTCAGTTCAAACCATTCCTTTCCGCAGCATATTTCATTGATGCCACAAACTTTCCTCAAGACTCAAGGAGTCTTAGGCTTCTGCCGTCCATGAGCTGCCCCGTTTGATTCTGTTTCCTTTGATGCTGCTTAGGTTGTCATGCAAAGGGTGCCTCGGGTCTCCCAAAACATTCAAGTACAGCTTTGCCTGTGCCACCTTATGCCTCACTCTGATGCTGGCCAGGTCGAGGATCATGTATCTCATACAGACAACATGGGTGTCCTTTGCAACCCAGAACGGCCCTCATAGCTGCATTCTGTACTCTCTCCAACCTGTCTATCTGAGTCTTGGACAGGGAGAGGATGCCCAGCCCATAGTCTATGACTGACAGAACCACCAGCTGCATTAGGAGAAATAAGAACTCTCTGTTGAATTCCCGCTGAAGCCAAGGTCTTTATATTATATTGATGCCCTTCTGAGCCCTGACAGCAACATTGTCATTGTCAATATGTCCTCGGAAAGAAAGTGTCATGTCCAGAGTGATTCCCAGGTACTTCAGCTCATGCTGTCTGTCTATGAGAAAGTGGTCAAACACAATTGGAGGGGTAGGATCTTTCACAACACGGTTGTTGAGTGAGCACCAGATGACCTGTGCTTTGTCTGGACTGATGACCGCATTGCATTCCTCACTCCAATCTGCGACCTTGCTCAGCCTGTCCTGTAGCATCCGTCCAACCGCTACCCAATCACGACCTTGTCGATAGACCATCACATCATCTGCAATGTTAGGATTCTTCCTGCTCCACTGACACCGATCCTGGCTCTTTTGGATGTATATTTTATGTTGAACAGAACCGGTGATAAATAATGCTGATCCTTGTGGCAGTCCTGAGGCAATCACTACTGGGTCTGACATCCATCGCCCACTTCTCAGCGCCACCTTCCTCTCAAACAGAGCCTCGGAGATCCGTTGTATCAACCAGGGGTCAACATCCTTTTCCATCAGGAGATCCATGAGCTTGCCGTAATCAACTTGGTTGTGTAAGCATCCTCTAGGTCTATAGCCTTTAATGTAATGTATAACTAGAATCTAGTCATTGTATAGATCTAAATATGTAATTTTAGTTATGACTTCTTACTTTCAGTTGAGGGCCCTACGTTTTACAGGATTATAAACAATTGAGAGTATTACTTTTACTTTCCCTTCCGTCGGAAGCTACGTCTACGCCCTGACTTGTTTGAAATGTCCGTACCACCTGATTGTTTGCCTTGGGATGTAGTGGAGGACAGGTGTTGTTCCCATCATTTCTCTGATCTTGTTGTCTCTGACCAATTCCTGTCTGGTTTTGTTGAAGGCTCTCCTTAGACATCTCATCTCGCAGGTGGTTATCTTATGTTCCAGACTTTTGGTCGGGGTCCATGTCTGGCACTGGTAGATCAAGGTGGGGATGAAGATAGAGTTAATGAGCTTGGCTTTGGTCTCAGTGGGGATGTTAGGATGTTTGAGGAGTGGGGCAAGCTGGAAGCTGACGGTGTTAGCTTTTTGTATTCTCGTCTAAATTTCTCTGTTGAGACGTCCGTCTTCCGAAAAGATGCTACCAAGATACTCGAACTCACTGAGTTGTTTCAGCGGATTTTCGTTGATGGTGATGTTAAGGTTGCCAGGTGTTCTGCTGACTTTTATCGTCTCTGTTTTTCTTTTACTGATCTTCATGTTGAGCTTTTCACATTGTAAAACTAACTGAAATATGCAGTTTTCTTGTTTACCAAAGTTTTGTATTGTTGTAGTTGATGATCTTACCAAATAAAGAAATTACTTGCTTGAAACACGAACAAGTTTGTGTATTCAGCCTGTCTGTGAGCTCTTGAAGCTGCTCTTCTTTCTCATGTGCCAGGCTTTGATCGTCTGCAAACAGCATCTCATTCAGGTCTATCAGGTTGGGGTTTGCTTCTGTTGTATTTTTCTCCATGTAGATTATTATAAACAGTAACAGCTTTCACCACCCTGCGTTATTCTACTCTCCATTTTCTCTTTTTTCTTGGTGATGAAGGTCCTCCATCTTCCAGAACTGGCGGTCGTGTTGTTTTTGCTGTTGATGTTTTTGTAGCTGTATTTTGTTTTACGGGAAAGGACTGCTAACTCTTTGCCCAACCGACCTTAGTCGCCTTCTACGACATGCGCAGTACGGATACAGTGGTCCTATTCTTTGTTCCCCTTCCGTCTCCCACTTCTACTGCTATAGGTGTCCAGCTTCTATTAATATTGATGCGCTGAACATTAATAGCCTATTGACTTCATTTTCGCCACAAATTGATAGTTTTTAGAAATATTTGATATGGTTTTTAATCAAACTATATCACACTAAGTCTAATTGCATAGTAATTTTCACGCTTTGGGACAATCGGGATTTCAAAGGTGCGTGCCCCCCTGAGGTAAAAAGAAGTCTGGGGGGTTACAAAAGGTTACCCCCCCCTGTTTTGACTTGAACCCATCATTTGATATTTTTCAGTTAGGTTTGAAATGTTTGGGAAAATAAGTTTTTTTGGGATTCCACTGTATACTGCTTTTATGGGAAAATTTGCCATCTTCCTCAGTTTCAAATAAAAAAAAGATTTAAGGTTTGAAGTAAATGGCAACACAAAGAATGTACAAAAGTCTATCAAATTTAAGATCACCTAAACAAAGAGAAGCTGGAATTTTTTACAAAATCGTATTCAATCAATAAAGATTTAATGTATACTGAATCTCACTGTAGGACTACATTTTTTTTTTTTGATGAGTGTTTTACGGCGCTTGCAACTGCTTAAGGTCATATGAGCGCGCGGGACACATTAAAATTTTTCAGTGGGTACGAAATTTTGAATTTTGCCCGGGTGGCGGCTGAAGCCTACTCTATATCGATTTCAGCCCTCTGAGGAATCTTTAACGTGCGCAACTTGCGCACAGGCCCTCCAAGATTTTTCGCCCTTGTCCGAGAAAGCTAGGTGTAGATCTTTCCAACGAGAAGATCAGGGAGTGTGGCTGAAAGTCAGCAGTAAGAAGGAGCCAAGGAGAAACAGTAGAAAGGCTGCAGAAAGAGTCGGAGCCCAGAGGAGGGGGCAAAGGAGGTGAAGGGATGGTGGCGGAAAGAGGAGACGAAAGCAGACGACAGAACATTGGTAGAGAGCAGGAAAGGAGGTGAAAGCAGACAACAGAACATTGGTAGAGAGCAGGAAAGAGGAGACGAAAGCAGACAACAGAACATTGGTAGAGAGCAGGAAAGAAGGTGAAAGGAGACAACAGAACATTGGTAGAGAGCAGGAAAGAGGAGACG
>NW_004797499.1:1088398-1089170 GCF_000002075.1 Aplysia californica
CTAGCACGTGCCAAAAAGTGTTTTGTTTTGAAATAGATTATTTTTCTCAGGTTTTGGCCAGTGCCCGTGTATGGTGGAGTTAACTGAAACTGAAATCTGCTGAATTGACACTCTTTCTGTGGTTTAGCTGGGTTTTTGGTTAAGAAAGTTGTTCACATAGAAGAAGGTGAAAATGTGAAAATTTTATTACCTTTCATTTTACTGCTGTTTTTTGGATTAACTGAGTTTTGTTTAAGCCGATTGCACTGTGTATACAAACAAATAAATGTACAAGTTTTATTACTTGTACAAAACCTTTCTCTCTGTCTTATATTTACAGATGCAACAATGTGGTCAAGCTGAGGTCTCACACTTTCAGACGTGACAGATACAGTGAGATCTTACTCTCACAGATGAGAGAGTGAGGTCTCAACCAGAAGCAATATGACGTCGGCCATGCATCCACCATCACAGCTAAGTAGCCCAGCCAGCACGGAGAACCAGACCACTGAGAGCTCGGAGACTTCCCCGAGCGATTCCTCCGAGAAGAACATGGTGGAGTGGACGCGGCCCACAGCGCTGGAGAAGATGAGCTTCAACTCACTGGCTCGGGTGTCAGAGGTCATGTTACTGGACAGTCAAGGCGGGGTGTTGGCACATAAACGTTGTATCCTTTGTCGCTGAAGCTGTTGGGGGGTTTAGTGGTAGTGCAAAAACGTTGTATCTGTTGTCACAGAGACGGGAGGGGGGTTGGGCGGGGGTTAGTGGTAGTGCACAAACGTTGTATCCTTTG
>NW_004797499.1:1091613-1093275 GCF_000002075.1 Aplysia californica
ATTCCCTGTAAAGACTTCTCTGTTGACATCCACCCCTTGGCGCTCATATGACCTTATGCAGTTGCAAGCGCCGTTAAAAACTCTATTGAAACTAAATAACTAAAAGCACTTTGGGGCAGGGTTACTTAATACAGGGGGCTTCCAGAACGGACACACCAACGAGTGGCCATATCCAGCAATTGAAGCTTGTTGGCCATATCCAGCAGTTGAAGCTTGTTGGCCATATATTTTGTGACCTGAAAAGTTCTTTCTGTTTTCTGTTGGCAGGTTCTGTTTGGGTTTTGGAGAAAGTTCCTTATATAGAAAGCCATATATGTCATGACGCGGTAGAGTCAGGCTCTTTCATCAGTTGTTGGACATGTAGAGTTATTGGTATCTGCTTAAAGCTTGTTCATTTGTCTTGCTTTGGATGAAAAAAAATATCCATTTATCTTGAATACAAGTTGAGATATTTGTGAATGAAGGAGGTGGGGTCACCGGTCACCTGGTTGCAGGGGTAAAATTAATGAAAAAATGGCCTCCAAAGATGAGTCATTTCCTCAGCTTGAGAGTCCGTGGAAACCGAAAAATTACATTTTTTGTGTGCCTTTAATCAAAGTTTTTCGCTTAACTCCTCACAGAAATGAGTTCTTTAATAGCATGAAAGGTGGGGAGCTAAAAAACAAAAATTCAATAAAAATTCACGAACCTGCGGAAAAATGCCATGTGAGGTCCACGAGTTGTAACAACGTCTGGTGCGTCTGTTTGATTTTCATCAACTTGTGAACTATTTGTTAAGGGGCAACTTTACTGCAGGAAACAGCTGGACTTGACCATGCCTTGATACCAGTGTGGTTTGTCTGTCGGTTAGATTGACACTTTCGTTTTCAAAGTAAAGATTCAGTTGTTGAATTATGGGAAAGTGCGACTGAAATCTCCGCCTCTTTAGATTCTCCATACACGCAATGTTTTGTTTTATCACTGTGTTCAGCATGTTCACAGGGGACGGATAATTGGAATGGGAGAAAATCATCTTTCATCGACAACCGAGAAGTATATTATGTAACAGTTATCTCAAAATTGAGGACTTTGAAAACATGGAGAGGCTTTTTCTTTTTTCAAGTAATTTCTATGTATTGTATTAATCACTACAAAACTTTGGTCAACAAGACAACTGCATATTTCTATTAGTTTTGTTTTAGCAGCTTATTTTGAATGATGCTTTGGGGGACAAATGCAATTTTAAGGAACCCCCCCAACCTTCTTAAAATAAAAAATTCCCAAAACAAACCAATGAAAAATGTTTTTATGATATTGACAAAATGTTGCTACATGGGTGTAAAGACATTGTGCCAAATTTTCACCCCTCACTATTACTCTCCATTACGCTGAAGACTGCCATGACAGCAAGCTATTTCGGCTGCTAAAAGCTAGGTAGCTGCTGTTTTGAGGACGTGCCTCCGGCGCTTGTGTGTGACGCTGCGCGTTGGCTTTGAAACAGATCTGTCTTTATTTTTGTCAAGCAATATGATTGTGAGAAGCTAAATATCTTACTACTACTACTAGAAGCTAAATATCTTACTACTACTACTAGAAGCTAAATATCTTACTACTAGAAGCTAAATATCTTACTACTAGAAGCTAAATATCTTACTACTACTACTAGAAGCTAAATATCTTACT
>NW_004797499.1:1094466-1095859 GCF_000002075.1 Aplysia californica
CTCTCTCTTTCTCTCTCTCTCTCAGCTATAACTTTCATTTTAGGAATCTTGTAACAACATTGATCCAGTGATTTTTTTTTTACCAGTGCATGGTCAAAGCAGCCTGATTCCTAATTGATCAGACGTATGTCGTTGATAGTATTATGCACTGATAATTCATCAATGGCCCATCCCCAGCCGTTTGTGAGTGGGTGGTTGGCGGGTGCTCTGGTGTGGTTTGCTCCTTCTTTCCTATCAAACATCTATCGTCCTTTTCTCCCCTCCTTCTATTTTGTGTTTGTTACTCTCTTGTAACACCTCTAATCTTCGGCACTTATATGACCTTATTGTGTTGCAAGTGCTGTAAAACACTCAACGAAACGAAAAGAACAAGCGTGTGTGTTTCAGAGGGACGAGAACGTGGACTTTTTCTACCTGAGTAAGAACGACGTGTACCTGGTGGCAGCTCACCCGACCCCCGAGGGCGCAGACAGCGCGGCCAGCCTCCTGCTCTACCTGGACTTGTTACAGAGGTACGCTGGCTACAGTGGCAGCAACACGCCGTGACCTCAGTGCTTTCTTGGCCTATCTACTTGTTTTTTTTACATTGAAAATGTAAATTCTTATGAACTCTTTAGACCCTCAGTTGTTTCCACTGTTTCCCGAGTTTTTTTCTAAGGTCACCTAAACCTGGCACACTATGTGTCATTATAAGCCCAAAAGCTTGCCGCTAACTTCTAAATGGCGGAAACAAAGGCTTCGCCATTACTAAAAAACTTGGTTCGAGAATAGTTCCAAAGAACAAGCAAAAACTAGCACTAAATGGAACGGAACAGTTGTCACTGGTATCGGACGCTACCGATGGGGTTTAAAGAAATAAGCTCACTCTTTGTTATGAACTGTTTTCGCTGTTATTAAAAATGGAGCTAGGACAAGAAAGCACAGGATAAGAAAGCACTGAGGCCGTGACACTTGGTTTTCCAAACCTTGCGATGTCCAGGTCCCTGGTAGTTGACTTGATGCCTGAATGATGAAACAATGTTACTGTCTTTCTGGGCATTCAGCTTCCTTTCCAAAAATGTGGGGTGGGAAGAATTTCATCTTTCCATCTTCAACTTAAAATGTGGATGGATGGCGGGTGCTCTGGTGTGGTTTGCTACTTCTTTCCTATCAAACATCTATTGCCCTTATCTCTCCTCATTCTGTGTGATTGTGGTGGTACATCTTGTTGTTTTGTCTGTGATTGGTCGTACATCTTGTTCTGTTTGTCTGTGATTGGTCGTACATTTTGTTCTGTTTGTCTGTGATTGTGGTGGTACATCTTGTTGTTTGTCTGTGATTGGTCGTACATTTTGTTCTGTTTGTCTGTGATTGGTGGTACATTTTGTTCTGTTTGTCTGTGATTGGTCGTACA
>NW_004797499.1:1097725-1098912 GCF_000002075.1 Aplysia californica
CTAAGATCCCACCACGTATGGTCCCAGTTCTCCTAAGATCCCACCACGTATGGTCCCAGTTCTCCTAAGATCCCACCACTTATGGTCCCAGTTCTCCTAAGATCCCACCACGTATGGTCCCAGTTCTCCTAAGATCCCACCACGTATGGTCCCGGTTCACCCAAGATCCCGCTGTTTTGGACAAACTGCATTTCTACTATATAAAAGTCACCCCTAAGATCCTGCTCTGATCCGCACTGAAGGAGCTACGCTCGGCTGAGGTCCCACTTTTCAGGTCATAATTTAGTTGTTTTTTTCTTTATTTAGTTAAGAAAAAAAAAAGAATAAGAAACCTGGCCGCGCTCAGCTGATCTACCCAGTAGGGAAAATGTGCGATCATTGTACAGTCCGTCGCGCCACGCATCATCCAGACTCATGAATGCGATCACATCTTTGATGTAAATGTCGTTAAGTGGTCACACTGTTTGCCCCAGACAGGATCGCACCAAGGTGGAAACTCATGGGCGCGTTCCTTTCCCCGATCACCTGAGCCATCGGCCTGATCTTACATCACACACTGGGTGGGGAGGGCCTACAAGCAAGCATCAGTATGATCAGACTGCATTCCATCAAACTGTGAACTCATGGCTGGATGCTTACATTTCCCCAACCATTGCTTTCGTATTTCAGTTTTGTGCTCAAACTTCCTGGACAGACTGGCGCCCGTACTCGTGAACTGTCCAACTGCCTTTGCGTAATGGGGTCATCTGTTGGCCGTGAATCTGCCTTTCTTTTTAAAAAAATTAGTTGGTGTGGTCACAACACAACGATTTATGATGCATCATGACATGGGCGAGGAACTCCGTAAAGGATGGAAAGCAATCAATTTTTGGTGGGGGGGGGCATTGCCTGAAGCTAACTGGTTCCCATCTGACACAGTATTTTTTAAAAAGCCCCACCCGCCTCCCTCAAACAAAAAAATAAAAAAGGAAACACTGACTTGTGAAAAGAACTTTTAGTGCCCAGAAGTCACGTCAGCGGAGATCGCTGTACAGATTTTGGGCCTGACCATGAGTTGCTGTGGATTCTTCATCTGGCCATTCGGCTAAGATCCCGGTTCGCTTAAGATCCCGGTTCGCTTAAGATCCCGCATTTTCCTTGCTCCCGAGCACTGGGATCTTAGTCGGAGACTACTGTAATAATAATAA
>NW_004797500.1:0-2286 GCF_000002075.1 Aplysia californica
GCTGGGCACCCATTTTCAGTTACGTTTTCCTGAACTTGTCTGGCTGTGTAAGTCCGTTCAATCTTAAAAAGCAATTAGCAGCACTTGCAAAACACAATAAGGTCATAATATAAAAGTGTTACCTTTCACGAGAGAGTAACTTACAAAGAAAAGAAGAATGAGGGATATGGATGACAGATATGCTTGACAGGAAAGAAGGAGCACATCACACCAGAGCAGAGCAACCGCCAACCACTCACAATCTAAGCCACTGGGAATAATTTGTCCAATTTGTCGTGCCTGCCTTTTAGTTGTATGTCACCCGCAAGACGCCACCGTAATATTTATATTATGATAACAATGGAGAAAAGATAGTCATAGCATAGGTCATAAACTTGTATCCATAGACCTGCAGCACACCTAGATCGCCCACTGTCATGACCGCTGCTATTCACTCTCTTAACCCTTTCCCTTTCAGCGCTGAAGTGTTTCCATATACGTAGGCTTATTCAGACAAGGCAAAGATGTTCATTCAAGAGTGATTGAAGCAAGCCGTACATGTAATACTATTTATCTTCCCGCTTCTTAAATACATGTATAGTAAAGTGCACATGTTGTATAATAAATATCTTCAAAAATGTTATCCTTAACAAACTTCTAGAAAAACGTTCGTGAATAGTTTTGGAGAAAATTGATTTCATATTATGTCTACACAGCGGTAAGGATGTGAAAAAAACCCAACACTAAACACCACACACAAAAACAACCCATCCCCTCAAAAAAAAAGTTTTAAAAAGCAACAACAAACAAAGAAACCCAAAACAAAAATAAAAACAACAAACAGAAAAAACTACGAAACAATAACAAAAAAAACAACCAAAAAAAAACCACACAAAAAAGCCAAGGACAAACCGCCTAACCCAAAACAAAACCAACAACAAAAACTACAACAACAACAACAACACCTTCGCTGCGATGCATGTGCACCAAGGGCCCCGTCTTTATTGCGTATTGAGTATTCCGTGTTTTTAGTTTAGTTTTAGTAGAGGTTTTACGGCACTCTCAACTGCATAAGGTCGTGTGAGCGACAGAAGATTAGATGTCGTGTTACAAGAGAGTAAAAAACATAAAAAAGAAAAAGGGGAGATAAAGACGATAGATGTTTGATAGGAAAGAAGAAGCAAACCACACCAGAGCACCCGCCAACCATCCACATTCCCTGTTTGAGGCCATTGGCCCACATGACATGAAAACATGAAACAATTATTCTTTAACCCTACCCTACGCCCTGGGGTCATTTTGTACCCCCGGGGTTGTATTCTTCACAATTTAGAATACTTCCAGTACGAAGATCTTTTTGAAACTTTCAGTATTTCTCAAAAAATCAATTTGACAGACTGCTATTCAAAGCGTACGCGTCGGATTAATGAGTAAATTTCCTCCTTGGAAAGTGGTGACACAGAGTTCCCCACGTCGTATGCATACGATAGTAAAACACGACGTACAGATAGGGTTAAATTAAGTTTCCATAATGAAATAGCACAGGTGGCGCTGACTTCATGACTCGATGAAGAGCAAACTGCTAATCTCGCTATAGCCAAGAGAGCGCGGCATCTCCCCCTTCCCTTCCCCACCTCCCCCCACCTTCTTTTTTTCCTTCACGAGACTCAAATGGAGCGCTCCATCGCAAACCGGAAATACGTCATAGTACACAGTCTAGGATTAAACAGTGCATGTATAAGTCTCTGGTAAAAGATATCTTATCTCTGTGACGTCACTTTGCCATCAGGAGACAATGATGATGGGTTCACAGAGTTCTCGACCTTCCAGACAAATACATGTACTATTAATATTATGGACATAAATTTTGGCAGCTGTACACAGCACACTGTGTACTTATGAGGGCGTTGACAAGGTGAAAGTCAAGGTTGTCGTTATGTGAAGATTATTGAAACAGTCATCTTTGCTTTAAACTATGGTACGCCAAAGCCACATGTTAAGTGATTTTGTCTTCACATTTTGGTAACAGCGCACAAGGAGAGAGGCATTCAAGGTTGGAATGGCAAATATAAAAGAATTGGAAACGGAACGTGGAGGGCTGGGGGGGTGAAAGGTAGGAGATGTTGGACAATAATCAATGATCCTACTTCTAAGAAGGAGTGTTTCTGAGTGTTGTATGGTTTGTTGAGGTGAAATCATTAATTGTAGTTGTAGAGACCATTGATTCTTCTCTTGAGGTGGAGCGTGGATCCACTCTTCTTCTTCTTCTTCTTCTTCTTCTTCTTCTTCTTCTTCTTCTTCTTCTTC
>NW_004797500.1:3353-5231 GCF_000002075.1 Aplysia californica
TTTTTCTTTTTCTCTACCAATGTCTCCTGGGATGCTGCTTTCCTCCGAGCTCGTGTTTATGCCAGCAGACAGAGTCGAAGCAGCCCGCTTCCTGAATGGGAATGTTCTAAATATCAGAGGTAGGCAGTCTTTTTTTGGATCGATGGCCACTTGAATTAGAACTTAACCAGCTATTAGCTAGAACTATCATTTATAAAAGTGGACCTAATGTCCAGGTGGCAATTTTAGTACCAAAATACCAAAAGTAATCATTATGATAGCATGGTTATTATTTTTAAGTGAATTAAGAGACAATTAAAAGAAACATTACACTTCGAAAGTCAGTCTTGGTTTCATAGCATATTGACAACTGTGACCACTTAAAATGTTTTTAGAAAGAAATACCTTTAACAATAAAATTGCTGAATGTTTCCGCGGGCCACACAAAACTCCGAGGAAGGGCCACATCTGGCCCGTGGGCCGTCGGTTGTCAACGCCAGGTCTACATTCTTTCAATGGGCACTGAGAAAATTTTTCAATCATTACATACTCAGTTCAAGGTCTTGCGGGCATGCGTGGGCATGAAGTAAACCACTAGTGTATGTGGCGTCGATGTTAGGCTCTCGGACTCGCAACCGTTAAGGTCATGGGTTCGAATCCCGTCAGGGGCCCGACGTTGTGTCCTTGGGAAAGGCACTTTACACGAATTTTCCTCACTTCACCCAGGTGGGAATGGGTACCAGGCTATAGACTATAGACAGCGAAAGATCTTTTCAGTACGTTAGTGTTTGAGCGCTTAATCAGCTACTTGCACTGTAAGCTTCCGGAGAAGCTGAGAATGTTTCGGAGTGTTCTATGGTCTGCTGGGGTAATAATATAGTGTAAAGCGCATAGAGCCTGTTGTTGATCCGGGATATGCGCTATACAAATGCTATTTATTATTATTATATTAAGGGACATAACATTCTTGTGTGTCTATCTGGGATGTAAATTCCATTGACCTGATATTGCCCACAATAAAAAACATGTTAATGAATATGGAAATTGTGACACTATGCATTTTTGTTGTAAAGGCAATTAAATAAAACAGATGAGGTCATTTAATTAAATGACTTTTATGATATTTTGAGCCCATAAAAAGCATACAAATACACCCAATAACAATAAAACTTTGATATTTTTGCGGTACCTCGGACATTCACTCATCCACGTTCAAATAATTATTATAAGCCATCTATGGCACTAGAGAGTTTTTTCCTAAGTCCGACTTGAATTAAAAAAACACAATAAAAATGGAGCCAAATAAAAATGTTATCCCAACCGTTTTCATAACAGACAGCAAGGACAAACGATAAAGGTCAATCCTGTCCTGCGCATGTTGGGATTACAAGTGAGGTAGACATCTCTAGGCCTAGGACAGAGTCACCGCCGTGAGTCACGAGATGTGTTGTGTCACGGGATGTGTTGTGTGTTGTGTCAGGAGATGTGTTGTGTGTTGTTTTACGAGATGTGTTGTGTGTTTGTGTCGCTAGATGTGTTGTGTCACTAGATATGTATTGTGTTGTGTCACGAGATGTGTAGTGTGTTGTGTCAGAAGACTGTGTTGAGTGGGTGGTTGGCGGGTGCTCTGGTGTGGTTTGCTTCTTCTTTCCTATCTAACATCTGTCGTCCTTTTCTCCCCTTCTTCTTTTTTATGTTTGTTACTCTCTTGTAACACCTCTAATCTGCTGGCGCTCATATGACCTTATGCAGTTGCGAGCGCCGTAGAACCTCTACTAAAACTAAAAAATTAAGACTGTGTTGTGTTTTGTGTCACGAGATATGTTGCATCAGAGGCCTGTGATTCTCTCTCTCTCTCTCTCTCTCTCTCTCTCTCTCTCTCTCTCTCTCTCTCTTATG
>NW_004797500.1:7180-11458 GCF_000002075.1 Aplysia californica
ATAATAGATTTATACATTATGTGAGTCATCGTGGTGAAATCAGGTGCCGGTCAAAATACTGGAATCAAAGAAATTTTTTAAACACCAAGCGCAATTTTTATCATTTTTCTTTTATTTCTTAAATCTCAACACCTTCATATTCATTTAGAAACACATTTCTGAGTGATTTGATTTTTGTTTTTGTTTTGTTTTGGAAAACGTTGATCAAAAGTACAGCAAATGGAAATTCCCAGTTTCCAAGGACAGCTTTGTAAGTCACCAAACTTTGGTAGACAATTTCTCGCTAATTTTGCCTCTGATACAAAGCAACCCCCACCTCCTTTAATCGCGAATATCTCGACTAATATTGAAAATAAATGGATCTGTTTTCATTGAATATAAGAGAAATAAATAAACTTTACAACGATATCCATAACTCCATTTGCCCAAAAAAATGACGAGCGCCCGATTCCACCGCGTCACGAGACATAATATGTGTCTTGACGCGGTGGAATCAGGAGCTCTTCAAATTTGGGGCATATGAAATTATTGGTATCATCTTAAAGCCTATCCATTTGCCTTGCTTTTGATGAAAAAAATATCCATTTATCTTTAATACAAGAAAGTGGGGACGAAAGCTGACGACAGAACATGGTTAGAAAGCAGGATAGAAGAGAAGAATATTTTCCGTCGTTGTCAGGTTTCGAACCCGGGACCTTTTAAATGGTAGTCGAACACCGTAAACTTTAGACCACGAGGGTGTCCCCGGAAGAAAGAAAAAGGAAAACAGAACAGAAAACTTCTTTACATGAATAGCAAAGTCATGCTCTTGTTAAGAGCACCGAAACAGCGCGTCTCCAATAGGCCTGCCCTCCAAGCGTTTTTGTTGTTTGTTTTTAGTAATGTTTTAATATGGCGCTCGAAACTGAATAAGGTCATATATATATATATATGAGCGCCAAGGGGTGGTTGTCAACAGAGAAGTCCAAACGGGGAATCAGGCTTACTCTGCTCACCTTTCTAGCCCCAACAGCACAAAGTCAGTCTGCTTCGACTATCAAGGCACCCCGGAAATAGCAGTTCACAAGAGAGTGACAAACATAAAAAGGAAGTAGAGGAAAATGACGATAGTAAGAATGAGGGGGGAAAAAGAAGCAGTTCCCCAGGTGTGTTTACGGCTCATGATATTGAGAAATCAGCCCATTTAGAATTCTACTCTCCATAAGAACATGTTAATAGCCACCCTTTGGGAAGGGCCTAAAGAAAACCTCAGTCAGTAGCACGGCCCTGGGTTTTTTGTGGGTTTTTTCGGGGGGGTGGGGTGGGGGGTGGGGGGTCTTAGATACCATTTTTCCTCCACTCCACATACTGAACTACGACGCATGCAGCTAAGTGCAGATCTAAACAGAAATAGCAGGGTCAGAAATCTGCCCGGGAAGGAAGGGGGGGGGGGTATATCCAAGCGTACTTGTCGAGAGATCAGATTGCCTAACCTCAATGAGTCAAAATGTGAACCGTCATGTCGGCAGACATGCAGGGGCTTCGTTTCCCCAGATAACCGCTGATCCCTGCGTTCTACCTATAGTTACACAAGGATCTGTTATACAACTTCAAGTCATTCTTATATAAGAGGCTCGTTTTTAGAAGTTTTATTGCCTTGCCCATTGAAACACTCGTTATGGTCGTTACTGTCGTGTCGTGCTCTTAACCCTTTTAGTGCTGAAGCGTTTTCATGTACGTTTGTATATACGAGACAAAGTGTTCTATTAAGAGACACTGAAACAATGATTACATTTGCCCCTAATTGGGAATACAGTGAAAATAAAAGAATAAAAAAACCCCCAAAAACATCATTGTGGTTTTTGAGGAGACTGCTGAGAATATCTAGAAAGGAAAAGAAATCAAATGAGGTAGTTGCCTACTTGAAGAAGTCCACGCGGGCCGCTCTGAGATAAAAACAACCAGGAAAAGACAAATGCAGTTTTTGCAGTCACCTGAATAGAGATGAAGGTCTTGAACATCTAGCTCTCACTGGCAAAATTGAAGGCAAACGAGACAGGGGTAGGCCTAGAGCAACCTACTTGGAGAACCTAAACAGATGGGGGACGGGGAAAGATCAAGGTCATGTAGCTTTTGTAAAGAGCATCCGAGCAAAAGAATAAATGGCAAATCATGATTGCCGATGTCTATCGAGATCTGGTACTTGAAAGTGATGATGGATTAGGAAGAAGAAACTGCCCGGGGGCTGTCGTGGCCAAGAGATTAAAGTGTTCGCCTCTCATTCTATAGATCTCGGGTTCGAATCCGGACAAAGACAAAGGTCTTTTCTTCCCCTGTTGTACGTATCGTTCGCCACCCGTTCAGATGTCCTAAGCCTACAATTTTGAATATTTAAATAAATTCTATTGCAGTTTTCCAATCTTTGACATTCGCTACACGAGCTCGAATATATGTTGACGACATTTAATCTCTAAATACATTTTCAAAACTTCAAACAAAAGATGCCCGGCGAAGATACCATTATATGAAAAAACAAACAAAAAACAACGAAACTGTTGGGCTTTTTATTATTTTTTCTTTTACTTTTTCCTCAAATCATACGTGTCTGCTTTAACGACTCCAAAAGTTGCCAGTTTGCCAGCGTTATAATATTATAGAATAGAAGTAGGCGTTCTGATCTCATTTCCATAACAACTGACTCCGTCTTGTTATGGGTGAGGATGGGGGGCGGGGGGGGGGCTTCTTCTATCTATTTTTGGTTGATACATTTACTCGTAGTTTGTTTTCAACAAGCTTGTGTTTTAAGAACATTTTAATGTTTTCTTGTTGTTGAATAAAAAAAAATCTAGTCCAAAAAGATACAAGAACTAATCGAAGAAACTGTTTTTCATCCCCTTTGACACAACATTGATTACTCGTAATGTATTTCCTTGATCTAGAATGTTTGGCGATTTTAAGGTTTGCTTGTCGAAAAAAAAATGTATACCTAAAAACAACGAAATTGTAATTGTTTTACATTTTTATCGATACATCTTAGATGTGTGGAGTCGTGGCCTAGTGGTTAGTCTACTGGACTCGTAATCGTGAGGTTGCGGGTTCGGGGTTTGAGCCTCGGGCTCGACGTTGTGCCCTTGGGAAAGGCGCTTTACACGAATTTTCCTCACTTCACCCAGGTGGGAATGGGTACCCAGCCATAGACAGCAAAAGATCTCGGCAGTATGTTAGTGTTTCAGCGCCTATAAATGGCTGCTTGCACTGTATGCTTCCCAGGAAGTTGAAGTTGTTTCAGAAAGCTCTCGTCAGGTTTGCTAGGGTAACAGTATAGATTGTGAAGCGCATAGAGCACATACATATTACACATAGACACGAACAGACATACATACATATACACATACACACACGTACACACATATCTACACATGCACAAACATGTCCATACACACACGCGCGCACGCACACACACACACACACACACACACACACACACACACACACACACACCACCGGAGCAGGTAGTGCAGAAAAGTACAAAGGAAACAAGTTACCCCACAATAACTGATGAGTCAGTTCTGTAGTTTGGTGGCGTGGCTACTTGACTTGCAGTCATGACTTTGCAGGTTTGGGATTTCACGAGACTTATCTCACCTCAGCATAACAATAGGTAACTACACACGCACACACCCCCAACAACAAAACACTCAAGAATTGGGAAGGAGTGTCGAATGTAAAGATGCGGTGCTACAGAATTATTATTTTTTTTCCAGAGGTGAATTTTTATTCACAAGTCGTTTTCAGATCAAACTGTGCCAGGTCTCGAGAAAACACCAGGTCAAGAGATAAGGAGGAGTGTTGAATCAAGACAGGTGGTTGGCCTGGTTTCATATGTGTTTTACGGCACTTACAACACTTTGGGTCATGTAAGTGCAAGAAGATTGTGGCGTCAGTGACCTAGTAGTTGGGCTTTCGGACTCGCAAAAGTAAGGCTGTGGGTTGAATCCCGTCTAGTGCTCGACGTTGTGTCCTTGGGAAATTCACTTTACACGAATTTTCCTCACTCCGCCCATGTGGAAATGGGTACCTGGCTATCCACAGTGAAGGATCTTGTCAGTTTGTTAGTCTTGAACGTGTGGTATCCGTAGCATGCATTGTATGCTTCCCAGAAAGCCGATATATTCTTGAGTACTCTAGGGTGTGCTGGGGTAATAAAAGTTGTAAAGTGCATAGAGCATCATTATTATTATTAGTGTTATTATTATTATTATTATTATTATTATTATTATTATTATTATTATTATTATT
>NW_004797500.1:12598-13985 GCF_000002075.1 Aplysia californica
CTAGCAGATGTTTGTTTTATAGCCTACAAAAACGGTCAGCAGTGAATATGCTAGCCTTGAGGACAATGACACGACTTATAAAACAAACAGGAAACTGATATGTTAATACACGTGGGGTTCTCAGCCTTCCACTTCAAGCCACATCTGCACTCGGGCACTAGATCTAAAGATTGGTGGATTGTGTTGAGCCTTAACCCTTTCTGTGCCGGGCTACCGGCGCCTGTGGTGCACCGTGTAGCGGATACTTTAAGGTATAGAATAAACGCCCCCAACCCCCCACCCCCCACCCCGCTTATTAATTTTCAGATTTAGAATAATAAAATGGCTAAAATGGGGTCACACATCGTCTTGTAGGTGGAGCTGACGCAGCATTGGGAGGGTCAAAGGTCATGCTATAGGTCGAGTTGTCGCGGCAGTGAGAGGGTTAACGACCTATATAATTTTACTATGTAGGTCATCCGGTAGGTGAAGCGCTAGCTCCCACAGTAAGACGCTGAAATAAGAAGAAACTTTTTGTAACTAATTCTTCTCTTGATTGTTTTTAGCCTATCTGACCGTTTATCTGTGTCACCATGACTTGGTCGTTAACGTAACAAAAATCCAGTAAAACTGTTTTGTTAAAAAAAAATGACATTGCACATCTAATGACCCTTGTTACGAAACGCCATTCATGAGACAGATAACAATAATCACGTGAAAAGATGGCTCTAGGATAGTTGTTAGTTCATAGATACAATGTGGTACATTCAGACTTTTTTGAGGGGGTAAGTTTTTTTATGGGGCTTGCAACTGCATAAGGTATGTGCGTACGGGACACATAAAACATTTTTAGTTGTTAGGAAATTTTGAATTTTGCCCGGGTGGTGGCCGAAGCCTACTTTTATCGAATTTAGACCACCAATAGGAATCTTTAACGTGCGCAACTTGCACACGTGACCTCCTTAATTGTTCGTCCTTGTCCGAGAAGGCTAAGAGTAGATCTTACCTACCATAAGATCAGGGGTGTGGCTGAAAGACAGCAGTAAGAATGAGTCAAGGAGAAGCAGTAGAAAGGCTGGAGAAAGAGCCAGGGGCCCAGAGAAAGGGGGGGGGGCAAAGGAGGCGAGGGTGTAGGGACAGAAAGTGGAGACGAAAGCAGAGGACAGAACATTGTAAGAGATCAGGAAAGGACGTGAAAGGAACATAAATTAGAGAAGAAAATTTTCCGACGCTTTCCGGATTCGAACCCTGGACCTATAGAATGAGAGGCAAACACCTTAACCTCTTGACCACGGGAACCCACCACTCAACGTTGGAGTATGTCAAAATTTTTAAAAAGATGAAAATCGAGTAGTGTTTTGTAAGGTTTGATGAGATGGATAAATTAGTCCAAGTTTCATTCCTCGTC
>NW_004797500.1:14085-15490 GCF_000002075.1 Aplysia californica
ATGTGCGTACGGGACACATAAAACATTTTTAGTTGTTAGGAAATTTTGAATTTTGCCCGGGTGGTGGCCGAAGCCTACTTTTATCGAATTTAGACCACCAATAGGAATCTTTAACGTGCGCAACTTGCACACGTGACCTCCTTAATTGTTCGTCCTTGTCCGAGAAGGCTAAGAGTAGATCTTACCTACCATAAGATCAGGGGTGTGGCTGAAAGACAGCAGTAAGAATGAGTCAAGGAGAAGCAGTAGAAAGGCTGGAGAAAGAGCCAGGGGCCCAGAGAAAGGGGGGGGGGCAAAGGAGGCGAGGGTGTAGGGACAGAAAGTGGAGACGAAAGCAGAGGACAGAACATTGTAAGAGAGCAGGAAAGGACGTGAAAGGAACATAAATTAGAGAAGAAAATTTTCCGACGCTTTCCGGATTCGAACCCTGGACCTATAGAATGAGAGGCAAACACCTTAACCTCTTGACCACGGGAACCCACCACTCAACGTTGGAGTATGTCAAAATTTTTAAAAAGATGAAAATCGAGTAGTGTTTTGTAAGGTTTGATGAGATGGATAAATTAGTCCAAGTTTCATTCCTCGTCGTAAAATTATAGTAAACGGTTGAAGACGAATGTAATGTTCAGTATTAAGGAAGTGTCATGAGCAAAATAAAACAGTTTTTGCTTTAACTGAAAAGTTTGATTTTTGACTTAGACAGCGATGATTGATTGCGAGGGAATGTTGTGAGTTGTTGGCGGGTGCTCTGGTGTGGTTTGCTCCTTATTTCCTTTTCAAGCACCTATCGTGATGATTTCTCGTATTTCTTTTCTGTGTTTGTTACTCTCTTGTAACACCTCTAATCTTCGGCACTTATATGACCTTATTGTGTTGCAAGTGCCGTAAAACTCATACTTTGAAGAATGATAAAAAATGGAAACGTTTCAGAAAATGACTAGTACGTCCGTGTGCTCAAGAAGAAAGAAAAGCAACATACATACATTTCACATTTTGCAACCATTTTCATGACGTTGCTCCGATGCTTTTATGAATAATAATAATAATGTTTGAATAATCATGAGAAGAGTTAGAAGAGAGCTCATTAGAATTTCGAAGTGGTTAAATAGGTAATTTCTGACTGAAAGGCTTATAAATGAATCTTATTTTTAAAAGCGAAGTAAGCAAACGGCAGTAACTACCCTAGTTTTTATAAGGGTAATATATATACCGATTTATATATTATACACGACTAAATTATATACCGGTATATTTAATTGCCATAGCGTTACGTCACGTAATGGAATATATTGTATGCACTACGAATGAAAAGGATACAAAAAAAAACAAACCAAAACGAAAGTAAAACCTAATTTAATAACAAAAAACAAAAAACAAAACGAAACAAACAACCCCCCCCCCCTCC
>NW_004797500.1:17565-20009 GCF_000002075.1 Aplysia californica
ACACACACACACACACACACACACACACACACATGCATACAAACGCAAGAGAAGGGTTTTGAAACAATGATCAGAAGCCAGAATATAAATTGAAACGTCATAAAGGTTTTTTAATGTAGGGATGTTTTCTGTTGACAGCTCTCGTAAACCTAGATACGTATACAGTGAACCTAGATATCTACAGTGAACCTAGATATCTTCAGTGAATCTAGATTCATATACTGTGAACCTAGAAGAGAAGGATCGTCAATTGCTCACAGATATGTGAAGCAGCGTGGTGGAATCAGGCTCTCGTCAATTTTTGGGCCAGTATAGTTATTGGTATCATCTTAAAGCTTGTTCACCTGTCTTTATTTGGATGAAAAAAGTATCCATTTATTTGGAATATAAGTCGAGATATTTGCGAAGGAAGGAGGTGGGGGTCACCGGTTTTCAGAGGTAAAATTAGTGAGAAAATGGCCGCCAAAGGTTTGTTAATTCCTTAGCTTAAGAGTCCGTGGTAAATGAAAATTTACATTTTTTGTGTGCCTTTAATCAACGTTTTTTTTCAGGAAAACCCCCACACAGAAATGAGTTCTTTAATGAGCATGAAAGGTGTTGAGCAAAAAAAAAAAAAGATTTGATAAAAATTTACAAACCTGTGAAAAAATGCAAAGTTCTTCACTTTGGTTATTTTGACGAGAGCCTGATTCCATCACGCTGCCTCACATATTGTTGTAGAGAAAAGTGGAAAAAAGTTATTAGACTGATAGATTCTTCTATTCAATTTCAGACCATTTTTTCTGTATTTCTGAGAACTCTAACAACTTAAAGACGTTTTGGGATCTAACACAGTTTTGCCTTACTATTTGTGAGGCAGCGTGGTGGAATCATGCTCTCGTCAAAATAATTAAAGTGAAGAAACTTGCATTTTTCCGCAGGTTTTTGAATTTTTATTAAATTTTTGTTTTTTGGCCCAACACCTTTAATACCCATTAAAGAACTAATTTTTGGCGTCCATTTTCTCACTAATTTTACCTCTGAAAACAGGTGACCACCACCTTCTTCTTTTGCAAATATCTCGACTAGTATTCAAGATAAATGGATATTTTTTTCCGTCCAAATAAAGACAACTGAACAAGCTTTAAGATGATACCAATAACCAAAAATTGACGAGAGCCTGATTCCACCACGTTGCCTCACATTTTTTAATCGGTATGTTTTCGCTGTACCCTTCGTCAATTCTTTCAGTATCATTTTGGTCCTAGTAAAAATTCCTGATAATTTTCCATCTATGACAATTTCTAACTGAACCAAGAAATGTTAGCCTTGTCTCGTTTGCTTTGTTTTCGTAAGTGTTTTACGGCGCTCACAACTTCTTAAGGTCATAATAGTCAAACCCGCGGGACACATTAAACATTGTTAGTGTTGTAAGAATTAATCTATTTTGGAGCACCATGGGATCTTTATCGTGCACAACTTGCACAGAGGACCTCCGAGGTTTTTTGTCCTTATCCAAGAAGACTAGGTGTTAGATCTTACTTCTTACCTACCAAAAGCTCAGGGGTGTGGCTGAAAGACAGCAGTAAGAATGAGCCAGGGAGTAGCAGCAGAAAGGCTGTAGAAAAAGTCATGTTTAACATTCTAAAAAGCATATAAGTAATCATTGAAGCATTCAATATTGCACGTGTACATGTAAAACTAGCCATACTTCTTTAGGCTTACATCTTTCCACTAGCATTGCTAGGATCAATATCGCATTGCCTGTTCCTTTATCAGAATCAAATTATGCAAACTGTGTTTTAGATATCTCTGGTCTTATTCGTTTCATTAATTAATTATTCTGTCTATCATCTCTCTTGCAGCAAACTTGCTGTTAATTGACTCATTAAATGTATTGTTCTATTCAACTGACGCCCTGTGGCACCTGGCGATTGATCTAACAAGACCCAGAGAGGAAAAAAAAAATCAAACAAAACTCGCGATGAAAGAACCGTCATTTTCATTTATTGGACTTTAGATTCTAGTAACAGCTGTTGCATAACTTGGGCTTGCGCCGTCTAGTTAGCCGGTATATATAACAGAAAGGGATGAAAGAATTGCTCATATTTTAAGAATTGACTCAAACTCAAATGGCCGGGTTGTCCTTTCCCGAATTCTTTGTGGATCAAGTTGGATTTGGTTCGAGTGTGTTTCAGTGAACGAAGTGTAGATTATTTCCGTGTGAGAAGGGATCAAAATTTCAGTAAGAGTATTATAATTTAGGGAAATAAAGTCTACATTTACATACTCAGCGGTAATCGACACTTTCCACTTTGTTTTTTTAACTGCGCCCTTGTTCACATAAGTTAGTCTCGAAATTTTGCACATCACCCACTATGTACCAAATGATGCATCGCCTTCTATGCCTATCCCCCTTCCCCCCATCCCTCTCGTCCCTCCTTCCCCTTCCCACTTCTATCTCC
>NW_004797500.1:23999-25233 GCF_000002075.1 Aplysia californica
TCTCTCTCTCTCTCTCTCTCTCTCTCTCTCTCTCTCTCTCTCAATCTCTACGTTATACTCTTTCTAAAACTATATCCGTCAGCGTCACCCCCCTTCTGTCTATCTATCTGTCTGTCTATCTATTTGTTTTTCTTTCTGTCTATCTCTACCGCCTTCCTTATCAGTTTATACAAATTGTTCACCAGTTTTTTAATTCGTGCACCACATAAATTCTCTTTTTCTGAAGAGAAATTCATGAATCCGGGGGCGATTGTGAATTGCAATTGTCACATCTGTACGCGCTGGTAAAGTGCACACCACACACATAATACTAATACATTATTACAAAGCTCTCCAGTTGTGTTTACTTTGGACTGGTGTGCTGCACTGCTCGGCATTGGAGTTCAGTAGGGCTGGGCAATGAGTCGCTTTAGCAAAATGCGGATAATATGTTAGTGCACCTCTTCGACGATTAAATGTGTTATGAACCGCATCGGCAAATGGGTTAGACCATTTCAACAAATGGGTGCACCCACTTTCGGCAAACGGGTCAGAAAAGAGAGTTTAAGAGTCTGAATTCGGATAATGTTTCAATGGGAATTATCCGGTTATTCAGTTTTTGTCCACCGCTTGAGTTCAGCTGCATTAACAACTGAGGTATCTGTATAGGCCTACCAAACTGGTTATGCTGTATATCTATACAAAATATTATGCATACGTCGAGGAGAATACTAGACAAAATACGTGATCCTCGGCAACTCAAATATAGAATTCAAAATGTTCACCAAAAGGAGAGTGGCCTGAAAACTTTTAAAAGGAAAAAAAAGCTCTCGAATAAACACAAAAAGCCAGGTATACAGTATCTGTAACAATGACACATATACCGATGCACCCATTTTCGTCCTGCATCTTCGTGTCACCAACTGCTTTCGTCCTTTCCCTTGAGAGGTGTAACTCTCATGAAATTGAAAATGAATTTCACTTTATTTTCTATTGTTCACACTTTGTACATCAAAGGAAATTGTTAATCCCTCCCAGCCTGACTCGGTTCAGTGACAGAAATATGCATGTTTGTTTGTTTTTGTAAAGTGTTTTACGGCGCTCGCAACTGCATAAGGTCATATGAGAGCGTGGGACACACCTAATATTTTCAGTTGGTAGGAAATTTTGAATTTTAGACCTCCAAGGGATCTTTAACGTGCGCAACTTGCACACGAGTCCTCCGAGATTTTTCGCCCTTGTCCGAGAAGGCTAG
>NW_004797500.1:25333-26384 GCF_000002075.1 Aplysia californica
TATATATAAATGTGTATGTGTATGTGTGTATGTGTGTATATTATGTGTGTATATTATGTGTGTATATATGTGTGTGTATGTGTGTGTGTGTGTTTATGTGTATATGTGTGAGTATATATGTGCGCATGTGTGTATATTACATTATATCTCGTGTGTATATCCAACAGCACAACTCTATATAGATCTAGGCTAGGCGTGTGACGTGTGACTAAAACGCGCTGTTTCGATCGTAAACCTCGAAGCAACAGATAAGTGACACTGCGAGCTAGAGTTTAGCTGAGGCAAATCCCACGATCTTTCGGTCTTTCGGACGTGGACCGATCACTGTGAAGGCGTTTCGTGTCCTAGTTTTCAATTTAAACAATATTGAGACTAGGAACATCGCGGTAAAGTTACATCTTTCAATCCAACTTTATTTTATCTTGTCTTAGCGTTATCTTCAAAGAAGATTGTATAACCTAAATGTTGCAGCAGCGAGACAAGGTGTTGCAGTACTCTTGCATAGTAGATTTTTTGTAGTCTGGAAATTGGGCCGGTGCGTGTGTGTATAAAGGGTTCTTATTTCACTGCCTGGAAGAGAGGACTCGGAAGCGAAGTGCCATTCCAAACTTTGTGTAGACAGTGCAAAGGCTGAAACAGAACACAGTGCATGAAACCTAATCTTTGGTGAAGCCTTCTGAAAAGGTCTGCTTGCTGCAAGCGGCACAAAAATGGTGTACCGTGAGTATGCTTTTGGCTGTTTTCATGACTTATTTTTAATTCTTTAAAAAAATATTTTTTTAAAAACTTTTATTCTTGACGCTCCCTCTCTAATCTCGTCTCTTCTTTTCTCTTCTTTTCTTTTCTCTTCCTTTCTTTTCTTTTTTTCTCTTTTCTTCTTTTCTCTTCCCTTTTCTTTTCCTCTATCTGTCTTCCCTTCTCTTCTCTCTTTTAACTTTCTCCCTCTCTCTTCTGCCCTACCCCTTTTCTCTATCTCTCCACCCCTCCCTCTTTCTCTCTCTCTCTCTCTTTCTCTCTCTCTCTCTCTCTTTCTCTCTCTCTCTCTCTCTCT
>NW_004797500.1:27890-28969 GCF_000002075.1 Aplysia californica
AAAAAAAAAAAAAAAAATAATAATAAAGAGATAGATAGCATTTGTATAACACAAAACCCCGCTCATCAGCAAGCTCCTTGCGCTTCACAGTCTACACTAATACCCCAGCAGACCTGAGAGCATTCTGAAACAAGCTTAACTTTCTGGGAAGCATACAGTGCAATCAGCCATTTATAGGCGTTAAAACACGAATATACTGACAAGATCTTTCGCTGTCTATGGCCGGGTGCCCATTTCCACCTGGTTGAAATGAGGAAAATTCGTGTAAAGTGCCATTCCCAAGAACAAAACGTCTGGCCCGCGGCTCGAACACCCGACCCCGCAACCTCACGATTACGAGTCCGGTAGCTTAACCACTAGGCCACCGACGCCACATATTATTATACAACGGAGTGACGGTGTCAATTTCTGCTGACCTCGCTCATTATTATGTCAGTGACCCGCATGACCTCGTTAAAATCATCTAAACATTTGTGACGAGATTGTCCATATCCATACAGTTACTGTTATGGTAAGCTCCTCTCCACTGCAATAAAGGGACGTAAGTCTGATTTCCGAATAAATCCTTTGTACTGAGTGAGAAGGGGACATTTGTGCTGGGTTTTTTTTTTAATGGCATAACTTCTCTTTCTTGGCGTTGTTTATTTATTTATTTATCTATCTATCTATCTATTTATCTATTTGCCTATCTATCTATCTATCTATCTATCTATCTATCTATCTATCTATCTATCTATCTATCTATCTATCAGTTTATCTATTCATTTTTTAAATTCATTTGTCTAATATCTATTTTTCTGTTTATACAACAGGAAATATTAATGCTGCCAGAACAGATTTGATAGCGCATTCTCGTGAATTGAGAACATTGTAAAAGCATAAGCCTAGTCACTCTAAGTGTCTAATATTATATGTATTAGTTTATTTTTTTAGGATGATAATTTGATATGTTAGGTGAGAAGTTATGTGGGAAATAATAAACCGCTCTCATACGGGGGTATGCCACACGGTTCCCGTGGGTGAACCTCGACAGGATCAAACATTGAACACAAACACACACACACAGACCCACACACACA
>NW_004797500.1:30861-31996 GCF_000002075.1 Aplysia californica
ACACACACACACACACACACACACACTAACAGACGACGACAGAAACGGAGAGTGAGATCCAGATTGAAACTGAAATTGCATCGCACCACATTCATAAATGTTTTTCCATGTACGAGTGCTTGGAGGAGGTTGAAGTAAAATGACACGGCGTCACGGCACGTCTTTGAAGAACAAAAACAACAGAAGAGAGGTAGAGAGGAGGGAAGGGTGGGGGCTGGCGGGCATTCAACCCAACATTTCCTTGACCTATTGCCTTAATGAAACCTAGTGTGGCGCCAGGGGTGAGAACTGAAGCGAATCGACCTGACATGCCCCTTTTTTGGGGGGTTTTGGTAAGTGCTTTACGGCGCTCGCAACTGCATAATAAGGTCATATGAGCGCACGGTACACACCAAACATTCAGTTGGTAGGAAATTTTGAATTTTTGCCTGGGTGGTGGCCGAAGTCTACTCTTATCGATTTTGGACCATCAAGAAGGGATCTTTAACGTGCGCAACTTGCACACGGGACCTCCGAGATTTTTTCGCCTTTGTCCGAGAAAGCTAGATGTAGATATTTCCTACCTGAAGATCATGGGTGTGACTGAAAGACAGCAGTAAGAAGGAGCCAAGGAATAGCAGTAGAAAGGCTGCAGAAAGAGTCAGGAGCCCAGAGGAAGGGGCAAATGAGGTGAGGGTAGTGGGGGGGCAGAGAGTGGAGACGAAAGCAGACGATCAGAACATTGCTAGAAAACAGTAAAGGAGGTGAAAGGAGACAATTTAGAAAAGAAAAATGTCCGTCGCTACCCGGATTCGAACCTGGGACCTTTGAATGTGAGGCGAACACCTTAACCTCTGGGCCACGAGAGAACCCCGTGCCTTTACTGACATTTTAAAAAAATTGCTGTTTAATCCGTGAAGACTTCTCAATAAAATAGAGGTTTATACATAAATCGAAGTCATGCTGATGTCAAAATCAATTGCCAAAGACACATTTATTGTATCAAAAATTTGTAATAAACAATAATATGCCTATAATTCTCCCAAGGGTTTCTAGCAGGCAGGAATCATCAAGACCATCACGTACATAATACAACATGATACAAGGTATACCACTCAATCACAACAACATGATACAAGGTATACCACTCAATCAC
>NW_004797500.1:37961-42874 GCF_000002075.1 Aplysia californica
ACACACACACACACACACACACACACACACACACACACACACACACACACATGCACGTACGTAAACACACAGGTACACATACATACACACTTTAACCCACATGCAAGCACACACACAGATACATATATTGCCAGTCATAGCACTGCAGTCCTGTCTGTTGCCAGTCTTTCTGATCAGTTCCGTTTGTTTTTATCACAAAGTTGTTAAGGCCATCCGTATATGTTGTTCTCTGTCTTCCTACTCTCTTCTTTCTCTCTAACTTTCCACCCAGGAGAAGTTTCTAAAGCCCATTTAATATAATATTTTTTAACGGCCAAAGAATTTCAGTTGTCTCTTTCTGTTAGATCTGATAATAAATCTTTCCCCCAACTTGTCATTTGAAGTACTTCTCTATAATCTGTTTTCCTCTCTGTCCTTGAGATTCTGAGTAATCTTCTTTCATACCACATTCCTGTAGCGTGCAGTTTTGTTTTGTGTCTTTGTTTAGCATCCATTTCTTGTATCAGTACAAGAACCTCAAAAGCAGTAAAAGATGAGTTTGTAAGGATAGAAAAAAATATACGGGGGTTGTAAGCGTCGTAAACGGTCTCATAGCATTCAGATAAAATGAACGTCACGCAGTGTAAAAATACATAAGATCATTTACTATCTGACGGAGATAAAACAGCAGAGTGTTTTGTGTTTGTTTTGTTTTGTTTGTAAATGCTGTGTATGTCCTGGGTACACGTCATTATCAGAAGGCCGCTGTGTCTCTTGCCTGCCTGCCTTTCCCTCCAGTAGGGCAAGGTTACCCCTTCATGTGTCGGTATATTGAATTACAAACAGATATGGGGCATCGTGGTGAAATCAGGCGGTCGTAAAAATGATGAAATCGAAGAGACCGACCTTTTTCTGCCTGTTTGGCAATTTCTTTTGTAAAGTTTTAAAAAACCCAACTAAATACCCTTTAAAAGTATAAGTGATTGTATTGGACAGGTGACAGAGCAGAATCGACTGTATTAACAATAATAATTTAAGATCTTCTGGGGGGGGGGGGGGGGGGGGGATTGTTGTAAGTTTGAATGTTTTGTTCACTTGGATTTGTATTTGATGATGTTTTGTTTTGAAAGATATCAAGAGGAAATCTATAAAGAGCAGGGAGAAGAAAAAAAACACCAAAAAAACGGGACGTCACGCATAGACTATCCTCAAGAAGCTAGCCTAGGTTAAGGAAATAATTATGGAGTCGTGGTCTAGTTGAGTTAGGCTACCGAGCTCGTAATTGTAAGGTTTCCAGTTCGGGGGTTCAAGCCTCAGGCCCGACGCTGTGTCATAGGGAGAAGCACTTTATATTAACATGCGTTTTCCTCACTTCACCAATGTGCGAATGGGTACTAGAGCTGGGCGAAGAATCAATTCCAGAACCGATTCCAACGATTAATGCTACGAAAGAAAAGTTCCGAATCTTTTTTACGTAAACCAACAGTTACCAGTTACTTTAATCATTAAAATCTTTTTTTTTAGAACTTATTTTAGAAAAATAAAAGTTGATGCTTAGTAGTGTTCCGAAATCAAGGTTATCCAAAATCTGAAGGTGTTCGGAGTCAACTAGGTAACCACTAAGAAGAAATCACATTATTAGAAAGTAATTGGGTTCGGAGTCGATTCCTACGAATTCTAGCTTTCAAGAATCGGGAACCTGCCCGCCCAGCACTAAGGGTACCTGACCATAGACAGCAAAATATCATGTCAGTATGTTAGTGTTTTAGCACCGGTAAAATAGCAGCTTGCACTGTAGTATACTTACCAGGAAGTTGAAATTGTTTTAGAATGCTATCGGGTCTGCTGGTCTAAGAATAATCTGTGAGGCATGCTTACAAAATGAGTTACTTCTCACAACCCACAAATGGAGATATTGGCCAAAAATAGACATTAGTGTCAAATTTGTAGATGTTCTATTGACGTTATATTCTTTAAGTATAACATGCCCTTTAATATTTCATATGTATAAATTGTAAAAAAACGTCACCTATATGTGTGAAGTATGTGTTTCCCATAGGGTTCGAATCCGAGAAGTAACTCATTTTGTCTGCACACTTCACATATAGATTGTAAAGCTTACAGAGCTTGTTGTTGAGCGGGAGTTTTTGCTATACAAATGCTATATATTATTATCTATTGTTGTTATCTATTATTATTTTTATTATTATTATCGTCATTATTATTTTTAACTGTTTGTTTATTACCCATAACGTGATCCACGGTGAGAAAGTCATTATTGATGATGATGATGATGATGATGATGATGATGATGACGATGATGATGATGATGATGATGATGGAGGATGAGGATGATGATGATGATGGTGATGATGATGATGACAGCACTTTTCTAAATCAGTAGGGAGACTTGCATTCAAATTAGAAAATGCCCCGTTCAGAATTCAAATATGAACATATTCCCTTCAGATTCGAACCCTGCCCAATCTTGTCGTAGTCCAGTACTATAGCAACTTATTGTGCTCAAATATTGCTCACGTCATGATCGAAAGACATGCTCGTCATTGTTCACAAATCCAGCGGGGACTTGTAAAAAAAATTAAACATCGATCTTAAAGTCGTAAACAGATTAAGGTATGGTATGAGTTGAACTTGAGACGTAACGCGCTTTTACGCCCAATGCGACACTATTGGGGTAATAATTTAGGTGCTGATACCTGCCCTGCCTGAGAGAAATGCAACATTCCAGCAGAAACACCGAGACACAAAGCGAATTTCTTAAATCTCAGACCTTTCATTACATATCGCCTTATAGCTATCAGAAAGTCATCGAAATTTTATAACTGTACCATAATGCAGTTGACCAATTTTGGAATCCCCAAAGGGCCAGTCTATAGCATGGTCTGGTGAAGGAAGAGTTTGTTTTAGTAAGAGTTTTACGGCACACAATGAGTTTATGTACATGCCAGAGACTAGAGGTGTTGCTAGAAAGTAACAAACACAGAAAAGAAGGAGGAGCGATAAGGAACATGTTTTCCTTGTCAGCTGTTAACTGTATTTTGTCTTTATCTATTAGCTACAATTGAGCTGCAGAATGGCGTGCTTGTGAAATTGTTCTGTATTTTATGTATTTATGTATGCATTTATGTATGCATTTATGTATGTATTTATGTATGTATTTATAATTATATAGATATGTATGTGTTTGTATTTCTGTAAGTATTTCTGTATGTATTTATAATTATGTAGTTATGTATGTTTTTCTAGAGGACACGAACGAAAACTCAAAAAATGGTAGATGAGTGGGAACCAAGAACACGCATCCAGAAGACCTCCTTCAAGTGAGAAGCAACAAAACTACTTGAAGAGTTTGACCCACCTGAAAACAGAGAACCAATCACCAACAAGGGCAGCGAACCTCCATATTGGCAGGCACCAGAAATCACAATAAGGACGAGACTTCTATATCCTTCTTATGACAAGACCACACCAGAAGAAATCCTCAGAACTAGTTCTCAAGAGACAGTAGACTCGTATGCTGAAACACGGAACGCTGGATACGGATCTACCATCAAATATCGAAACAACCTTGGAGAGAAGAAGCAGACCCGACTATTTGGCCCCTTTGAGAACATACAGCTCCAACTATGACGCAGAGAGAGCTGCCATAGTAACGACAAGGGAACAGATCACCAAGGATTTTTTTGAAGGCCCAGTAACACCACGGGATGTTGTTGTCTTCTGTGACTCAATGTCAGTGCTCCAAGCCGTCGAGGGAGGAGGAGACTACAGAGGGGACGGGAACATTCCCAGCCTTGTAAAACAAATGTTCACTTCCTATGACGTCCAGGTCACACTGCAGTGGGTCCTTGGCCATTCTGGAGTACCAGGGAATGAGACGGCAGACCAGCTATCAAAGACTAGAGCAAGCCTGCCCCAGACAGACACAGCCGCCTCATTACAGATCCGCAGAGGGATCATCCAAGCCAAAAGCAGAAACGAGTGGCTAAACAGATGGACCAACGCAGAAACAGGAAGATCACTCTTCGGGTACATGGACAAACCCAACCCCAAGGACCCTTCCAATCTCTTTTGTAGAGCAGATAAGAGATTGATCTTCAGAGCCCGCACAGGACACGTACATACCAACAAGCACAGAATTAACCCCATGTGGGAACCCCATAGCAGACACTGCCCAAACCTATCAGTTCTTTGACGCAGGCTCCTAAACACACCTACAGACTTACAAAGCCTGCTCTATCTTGTGGTTGGCCCGATGACAAGGACATGTGGTTACTTGAGGGAGGCATTGCGTTGCCAAGAGCGAAATGCTCGCAAAAAAAGGGATTTGAAAACAGCAACAACAACATGTATGTTTTTATGTATTTATGTTTGTATGTATTTATAATTATGAGACAATTGCAGGTATGCATTTATGTATGTTTGTGTATGTATGTATTTATAATCATGTAGTTTTGTATGTATGTATCCACCTCTTAAATAACTTAACAGTGTTGATAGTGGCGCTAAACCTATACCATTATGTATGATTTTTTGACATTGTACCCAACGTTCCTACAGGAGATCAATAAAAATGTAATTAATTAATTCTTATCCAAATTTTGTTTTTCAATTATTATCAACATCATTCTTGTTTTATTTTTATTTTCAATTATTATGACCATTTTCTTTTATCTTTCCAGTCATGGACAAAGGAGCCAGATCTCGGCGCCAAGTTGGCATATGGCGGGCAGCTGCCGTGTTGCTGGCCATCGTCTGTATCGGTCTTTCAATCGCTGTGATTGCCATGGCAACCAGAGGAAGTGAGGGCGGCGACGGGTTTACGACGTGTGGCAGAGGGCAAAATGCTAAGTCACAGGGCATTATAGACAGGTACAGATGCCGACTCTCTGTCTCTGTCTCTGTCTCTCTCT
>NW_004797500.1:44843-47384 GCF_000002075.1 Aplysia californica
AATTTACAAACACATTTACCCACTTATAAACACATAATTTACAAACACACTTACAAACACACAATTTACAAACACATTTACCCACTTATAAACACATATTTTACAAACACACTTACAAACACATAATTTACAAACACACTTACAAACACACAATTTACAAACACATTTACCCACTTACAAACACATAATTTACAAACACACTTACAAACACATAATTTACAAACACACTTACAGACACAAAATTTACAAACACATTTACCCACTTATAAACACATAATTTACAAACAAACTTACAAACACACCATTTACAAACACATTTACCCACTTACAAACACATAATTTACAAACACACTTACAAACACATAATTTACAAACACACTTACAGACAAAAAAATTTACAAACACATTTACCCACTTATAAACACATAATTTACAAACACACTTACAAACACACCATTTACAAACACATTTACCCACTTACAAACACATAATTTACAAACACACTTATAAACACATAATTTACAAACACACTTACAGACACAAAACGCACTAACAAACACATAATTAACAAACAAACTTACAAACATTTAATTTACAAACACACGTACACACTTATAAACACATAGTTTACAAACACACTTACAGACACATAATTTACAAAGACATAATTATTTACACACTTACAGACATAAAATTTACAAACACACCTACAAACACATAATGATTTACAAACACACTAACAAACACAACTGCCGTCCACACAGGGGTGAGCCTGACAAGCCCGGACCCTTCCACGACCTGACGAAACATGAGATGCGACACCTGAGGTCCTTCCTGGAACAGGACCCAAACATCAAAGCCGTTGACCCTGACGGGGCCACCATGGAACAAAGCAACATCTACATGATGGACCTGTTCCCAGCTCCTAAAGTAAGGGACTGGCGCTCATATGACCTTATTTATAGTGTAAAGCGCATAGAGCCTGCTGTTGAGCGGGAATATGCGCTATACAAATGCTATCTATTATTATTATTATTATTATTTTGCAGTTGCGAGCGCAGTACAACCCTCTACCATAAAAAAAAGTAAGGGACGTGTGGGTGGTTGGCGGGTGTTCTGGTGTGGTTTGTTCCTTCGGTCGTATCAATAAGGGCAGAGTGGTATAATTGAGGCGCTCGTCCAAAAATGAAATAAGAGAAATCGACATTATTTTTCCCGTGGGTTTCGCAACTTTATTTTTTCAATTTTTTTTCCAATTTTTTTTTCTTTGTTCAACACCTTTTATACATATTGAAAAATATATTTCTGTGAAGATTTCAATTTTAGAAAGTCGATTAAGTACTCAAAAAATGTAAATTATTTGTTTCCACGGCCTCTCTATCTATGTAAGACACCAGACTTTGGCGGCCATTTTCTCTCTAATTTTACCTCTGAAATCAGGTGACCCGAACCCCCTTCAATTGCAAATATTTTGACTTTTATTCAAGATAGATGGCTAATTTTTATTATCGCAAGCAAGACAAATAAATACGCTATATAGTGTCAACAATAACTCCATAATATACACAAACATTAACAGGCGCCTGATTCCATGCACCACGTCGTAAAACAATATGTCTATTGTACTTATCTCGTCTCCTTCTCTCTGCGTGTGTTTCTCTCTTGCAACAGATCTATATCTACGCCACTTATTTGACCTAATTGTGTTGCAAGTGCCGCAAAACTCTAACTAAACTAAACTGAAGTAAGAGCCTTCAGAACGAACCAACTCGGGGAATATTGAGACAAAAAGACACATTAACACCTCCCCCCCTTTTTTTCCCGATCCAGGCTTTCCAATTCAATCATTCGTTGTTCCTGTCTCTCACAATGGATCACAACAATAATCACATAATTAATATCTTATTATAATAGATTTGTATAGCGCAAATCCCCGCTCAAAAGCAATCTCTTTGTGCTTCACAATCTATACTGTTATAATTACCCCAGTAGACTTGAGCTCATTCTGAAACAACCTCAACTTCCTGGGAGGCATACAGTGCAAGCAGCCATTTATTGGCACTAAAATACAAACATAGTGACAAGATCTTCCACTGTCTATGGCCGGGTTCCCATTCCCACCTGGGTGAAGAGAGGAAAATTCGTGTAAAGTGCCTTTCCCATAGACACAACGTCAGGCCCGCGGCTCGAACCCCCGAACTAGAGGTGGGCAAAATCCGGATAAATATCCGGATAATCGGATAATCCTCAATAAGACATTATCCGAATTCAGACTCTTACCTCTCTTTCATGACCCGTTTGCGGAAGTGGGTGCACCATTTGTTCAAGTGATGCGAACCCGTTAGTCAAAGTGGTTCTAACCCATTTGTCGAATCGGTTCATAAAATATTATTTACCGAAGAGGTGCACTAACATATTATCCGGACTTTGCTAAAGCGACTCATTGCCCAGCCCTGCCCCGAACCCAGTAGCCTAACCGCTAGGCCACCGATGCCATCTTTTAGGGACATAATTAATTCACGGACACATTAAGGGGCGTTG
>NW_004797500.1:59298-60836 GCF_000002075.1 Aplysia californica
CCTCACCTCACCTCACCTCACCTCACCTCACCTCACCTCACCTTACCTCACCTCACCTCACCTCACTTCACCTTCCCTGCCCTTTTTTCCCCTTCTTTTCCGTACCTTATCCTAACCTATCTTATCATATCTTATCTTGTTTTATCTCATCTCATTTTACCTTCCCAACCAACTCCAGACTTTCAGCGGTCAATCCACCTCGGAGCCGGTAGAGCTGGCCCGGTCGTTCTGTCTGTTCGAGAACAACAACGGCTACCCCCTCAGGCGCCACCTGTCCTACTCGCAGGCTGAGGGCGCCTTCTATGGCGGTATGATGGACTCGGCGCTCGTGCTCCGCTCCGCCCTCACCATCGTCAACTACGACTACATCATGGACTACATCTTCCACCAAAACGGCGTCGTGGAGACGCGCGTCATGAGCACAGGTAATGACAAAGTGTTACTTTTACCCTATCCGTACGTCGTGTTTTACTATTGTATCCATACGACGTGGGGAACTCTGTGCCACAACTTTCCAAAGAGGAAATTTACTCGTTAATCCGATACTTACGCTTTGCATAGCAGTCTGTCAAAATGATTTTTTTGAGAAATGCTGATAGTTTCAAAGTGATTTTCGTTCTAGAAGTATTCTTAATTAATGTGAAGACTACAAACCGGGGGGTACAAGATTAGATGACCCCCAAGGCGTACGGATAAGGTTAAGGTGGAAATTCATTCATAGGCACGGAAACTGAACGGAGGCCTGTGGGCACCGGGAAAGTACAGATTGCTCAAACAGATTCATAGTGTGAATCCATTAGCACGGAACATCAGAGGGACGGCTCCGGCAGTTCTGTGGTACTGCAGCGCACTTTTTAAATCGGACACAGGAGCAATTCTGCCGCTGGCGCAGAGGTGCCGAAGGGAAAAATGTGAACGTGGCATAAATATCCCGCGAAAATGCCACGTTGCTGTTTTGACTGGGTAGGTGCCATGCTGCTGATGCATCAAAACAAAACAAAACCAAAAAAGGAGCAAACCTGCCGCACCGTGTCTATGGATTCAAACATTAAAGTTGCCACTTGCGATACCTCACATTTCGTCCCTGTACTTTTTCGCTGCCTTTCAGTTTCCGAGCCTATGGATTACCAGCTACAAAATTACTAAGTTCTTTCTATCCAGTACATCTCTGCTTCTCAAACTTCTGCGGTCACCTTTTGAATGGCTCTTTTTTTTTTTGTACATTAACTTTATTTTGGTCAAAATTTTAAGGCCAAAACATGCTCAAGTCAACCAGTAAAGCATAATTTAAAGTACGGCTATAGGGACTTTTTATCCACAAATTCCTTGTGTTGAATCAACAAAACTTTATTCCACCGCTTCCACCTCACCCCCTCCCTAACCCCCACTACCTCATTCCATCCCTCCCAAACTCAAATCCACTCCATCATCCCAACAATTTTTCCCATCCCACCCCACCCATATCTCCTCCCCATCCCACATTTCAACCCTAACCCATACCTCCACCCTCAAACTCCCACATACCCCCCTCATCTTCT
>NW_004797500.1:61729-63312 GCF_000002075.1 Aplysia californica
CTCCTCCCCCTCCACCCCCCTTCCAAATCTCCTCCACCCACTCCCACCCCATCCCCAGGCTACATACTCCCATCCTTCTACACCTCCCTGGAGGACCCCTACGGCTTTGAGATCGAGGACAAGCTCCTCGGGAACATCCACCACCACATCTTCCACTTCAAGGCCGACCTGGACATCATGGGCACCAGCAACCGTTATGAGACCCTGGACATCGTACCAGAGGCCGTGGACATGAGGACGGTCAGTCCAGATTGACCTTTGACCTTTGTAACCTGAGTGTGTCTGAGAGTGACCTTTTCTTTGTACCTCATGTGTCTGAGACTCACCTTGACCTTTGTACCCTGCGTGTATCAGATTGACCGTTGACCTTTGTACATTGTCTTTGTAACCCGTGTGTCTGAGATAGACCTTGACCTGTGTGTCCCATGTGTCTGGGACCGACCATTGTCTTTATACCCCGTGTATCTGAGACTGACTTTAACCTTTGACCACCATGTGTCTGAAACTGACCTTTACCTTTTTACCCCGTGTGTCTGAGATTGACATTGACCTCTGTACCTTATGTGTCTGAGAGTGACTTTAACCTTTGTGCACGATATGTCTGAGGTTATCCTTTGTACTTTATGTGTCTAGGATTGACCTTTTTACCTCGTGTGTCTGAGGTTGATTTTGTTTTTGCACCTCATGTGTCCGAGATTGACCTTGACCTTTGTACCTCATGTGTCTGAGATAGGCCTTGACCTTTGTACCTATGTGTCTGAGACTGACTTTGACTTTTGTGCATGATATGTCTGAGATTGGCCTTTGTACTCCGTGTGTCTGTGATTGACTTTGACCTCTGTACGCCATGTGTCTGAACTGACCTTGACCTTTGTACCCCATGTGTCTGAGATTGACCTTTGTCTTGTATCCCATGTGTTTGGGATTGACCAGCGAACTATCTTATCACTTCATTAGTGTATGAAAACCTGAAAATCCGCAACTGCACCTCATGCTTCGCGGGAAGTAGCTGAGAATTTTTTGGAGTGCCCTCGGGAGTTCTTTTCTGGGGTAAAAATAGTTGTAAAGAGCAAAGAGCATGCTGTTTAGCGTAGATATTATTATGCAGTTAAACAGTTAGACCGTAGAAATGTGCAGTTAAACAAGCTGTAGAACGAGGATATGTGCTTTTAAACAGGCAGTGGAAAGTGGATGTGTGCAGTTGAACATACTGCAGAACGTGTATATGTGCAGTTAAACAGGCTGTAGAGCGTGGATATGTGCAGTTAAAGAGGCTGTAGAGCGTGGATATGTGCAGTTAAACAGGCTGTAGAGCGTGGATGTGTGCAGTTAAACAGGCTGTAGAGCGTGGATTTGTGCAGTTAAACAGGCTGTAGAGCGTGGATGTATGCAGTTAAACAGACAGTGGAAAATGGATATGTGCAATTAAACAGGCTGTAGAGCGTGTATATGTGCAGTTAAACAGGCTATATAATGTAGAGAAGCTATTAAACAAAAACGTTTGTGGGTGGTTGATGGGGTGGCTTTGGTGTGGTTTGCTCTTTTTTCCCTATCAAACATCTATTGTCCATATCACCCCTCCT
>NW_004797500.1:63412-65863 GCF_000002075.1 Aplysia californica
TTGGGATTGACCAGCGAACTATCTTATCACTTCATTAGTGTATGAAAACCTGAAAATCCGCAACTGCACCTCATGCTTCGCGCGGGAAGTAGCTGAGAATTTTTTGGAGTGCCCTCGGGAGTTCTTTTCTGGGGTAAAAATAGTTGTAAAGAGCAAAGAGCATGCTGTTTAGCGTAGATATTATTATGCAGTTAAACAGTTAGACCGTAGAAATGTGCAGTTAAACAAGCTGTAGAACGAGGATATGTGCTTTTAAACAGGCAGTGGAAAGTGGATGTGTGCAGTTGAACATACTGCAGAACGTGTATATGTGCAGTTAAACAGGCTGTAGAGCGTGGATATGTGCAGTTAAACAGGCTGTAAAACGTGGATGTGTGCAGTTAAACAGGCGGTAGAACGTGGATGTGTGCAATTAAACAGGCAGTGAAAAGTAGATATGTGCAGTTAAACAGGCGGTAGAACGTGGATGTGTGCAGTTAAACAGGCTGTAGAGCGTGGATGTATGCAGTTAAACAGACAGTGGAAAATGGATATGTGCAATTAAACAGGCTGTAGAGCGTGTATATGTGCAGTTAAACAGGCTATATAATGTAGAGAAGCTATTAAACAAAAACGTTTGTGGGTGGTTGATGGGGTGGCTTTGGTGTGGTTTGCTCTTTTTTCCCTATCAAACATCTATTGTCCATATCACCCCTCCTTCTATTTTGTGTTTGCTACTCTCTATCTTGTAACACCCGTACTATTCGGCACTTATATGACCGTATTTTGTTTCAAGTGCCGTAAAACTCTTACTAAAACACAAAACAAACAACAACCACCATAACCAGTATTACCATCATCATCACCACCACCACCACCACCACCAACAACAACAACAACATCACAAACAAAGACGTCTGTGCATTTTTTCATCAGGTACCTGGACGCAAGTACCACCAGACAAAATACGTTAGGAACTTGAGAAAAAATGAGAAGGAGGCTCTCTACAAGTACGACTTTGACACGCCCAAATATCACGTGGTCCACAACAACGCCAAGAAGACAAAATATAACGCGATAAAAGCGTACAGGTCAGTGGACGGAACAGGTCAGGATCACAAGAATAATAATAACAATAATGATAAAAATAATAATAATAATAATAATAATAATAATAATAATAATAATAATAATAATACTAATGATAATGATAATAGTGATAATAATGATAAGAGTAAAAGTATTAGTAATAATAATAATGATATTGATAATAACATTGATAACAATAATAATAATAATAATGATAATAATAATTATGATACTGATGATAACAATAACAATAAAAATAACAATAGCAATAACAATAGCGAAAGCAATAGTACTATTAATTATAATAATTAATGATTTTAAAAAATATGATAAAATAATAATTTTAAAAATATTATAATAATAATAATAATAATAATAATAATTATTATTATTATTATTATGATAGTGAAGATGATGATGATGATGATGATAATGATAATGATAACGACGATGACGGCGATGTACGTATCACAATAGTAATATTAACAATATAAATAATAATAATAATAACAATAATAATAACTATTATTATTATTATTATTATTATTATTATTATTATTATTATTATTATTATTTTTATTATTTCTGTTTGATTTGTTACAGAATCGCCTTGCACGGCATGTCCAAGCACCTACTGCCGCAGAATAGCTATATAATAATGATAATAATAATAATGATAATATTAATAATGAACGATGATGTACGTATCTCAACAGTAACAAATATAATAATAATAATAATAATAATAATAATAATAATAATAATAATAATAATGATATTAATAATGATAATAATAATGATAATATCAATAATGACGAAGATGTATGTATCACAATAGTAAAAATAATAATAATAATATTAATGATAATACTACTAATAATACTACTACTACTACTAATAAAAATAATAATAATAATAATAATAACAATAATAATAATAATAATTATTATTATTATTATATTATTATTATTATTATAATGTGATAATAATTCTAATAATGTGATAATAATTAATTGTTGTTTCACGTGTTACAGAATCGCCATGCACGGAATGTCCAAGCAGATGCTGCCAGAGAATGAGGACAACGAGGGAACAGTTCCCTGGGCCAGGCATCAGCTAGTGGTCACTAAGCACAAGGATAACGAGCGTGTGTCCAGTTCGCCCTACGCCATGTGGGACAGCCAGAACCCTGTGACAGACTTCACAACCTTCTACGAGGACAACGATAACATTGTCGATGAGGTGCGTGTGTGTGTGTTGGGGGGGGGGGTGTGTGTGTGTGTGTGGGGGAGGGGGCAAATTTTTGTTATTGGGGGCTGGTTGGGTGTGAAGAGAATTTAGATTTTTAAAGGAAAGGTATATTCATGTGAATTTGAGGGGGGA
>NW_004797500.1:66396-94489 GCF_000002075.1 Aplysia californica
CCTCCTCTCTCTTCTTGTCCCTCCCAATCCCATTTTCAGTATCATCTTCTCCCCATCCTCTCCACCCTTCTTCCCTTCCTCTCCCCATCCTCTCTCCATCCTCTCTCCATCCTCTTCCCTCCTCTTCCCTTCATGTCCCGTTCCCTCCTCCCTCCTTTCCCCTCTTTCCCCTCTCAACTCCCTTTCCACTATCCCCATTCCCTCCTTCTCCCTCTTCCAACTCTGTTTTCATTGCTCGACACCCCCCTCCTCCCCCTCTCTCCTACCCCTTCATTTCCGCCTCCTTCCTATCCAACTCCTCCTTCCTCTCCAACTCCTCCACCCTCCTCTCTCCCACCCGTCCTAACCCTCCTCTCCCCCTCCTCCCACCCCTCATCCTCTATCTCCTCCTCTCTCTCTACAGGACCTGGTGTTTTGGATCACCCAAGGCATGCACCACATCCCCCACACAGAGGACATCCCCCTCACCCCCACTGTGGGCAACCACCTCACCTTCTTCCTACTGCCCTACAACTACTTTGACGAGTGCCCATCTGTCGCCTCCAGAGATCACGTGAGTTTTAGTTTTAGTCAAAATTTTACAGCACATGCATCACAATAAGGTCGTATAAGTACCGAAGAATAGATGTGAAACAAGAGAAGAACATACAAAAAAAGGAGGAGAGATAAGGACGATAGATGTTTGAATGGAAAGAAGGAGCAATCCATACCAGAGTACCCGCCAACTACCCACGGATCTCCAATTGTCGCGTCAATTACCTTGGAATGGCCCGATATTATGTTAGACCACGTTAGTATTAGTTTTAGTAAAAGTTTTACGGCACTTGAAACACAATAAGGTCGTATAAGCGCCGGAGAAAAGATGTAAAACAAGATAGTAACGTACACAAAAAGGAGAGATAAGGACGATAGATGTTTGAATAGGAAAGAAGGGGCGTACCACATCAGAGCACCTGCCAACCAACCACAGATAACGTAAGTATAGTCCAATTGTCCGGTCAGTTACCGTAGAATAGCCCGATATTATGTTAGACCGGACATTTGGACTCTACTTTCTGACAACGATAATATTATGTAATTCAAGGTCAATTTATTTGTTTCAACTTCAAATTGAAAGACATATTATTAAGAACCATATTAAATGCAATCATTCTTTCTACTGCCATACAACTACTTTGACGAGTGCCCGTCTGTAGCCTCCAAATATCACGTGAGTTACCTTTATATGTGAGACATTGTGGTCAAATCAGGCGCTCGTCAAAATAATATAATCAAAGTAACCGGCATTTTTCTTGTTTCAGGGGAATGTTTATCAAATTTTCTTGTTTTGCCTCAACACCTTTTATGTTTATTTTAAAAACATTTCGGTGTGGATTTTACTGAAAAATTTTGATTATGTAAATGGGTAGTTTCCAAAGACTCTCAAGCGTTGACAGTCACTAAACTTTGGCGGCCATTTTCTCCCTAATTTTACCTCTGAATATCAAGAGACCCCCACCTTATTCAGTCGCAAATATCTAAACTAAAATTCAAGATAGTGCGCACTCACTCTCTCTCTCTTTCTCTCTCTCTCTCACACACACACACACACACACACACACACACTCACACGTACACACGCACACAAACAAACAAATAACAACACCAACAACAACAGCAACAACAACAATTACAACAATAACAAACAACCACAACGCTATAAACAATCAGCAAAGAGCAACAGCAACACTATAAGCAACAGCAACAGCATCAGCAACAACAACAACAACAACAATAATTACATCAAGAAACAACAAGAAACAAACAACAAACAACAACAACAACAATAACGACAACAAGAAAAAACAACAAACAAACAACAAACTGCAACAACAAAAGACAAACATGAACACATCAGTTCTCTGAAAGTCGTTCTATTCTTAACTTTGTGCTTTTTATTTTCCTCTTTTTCCAGATCCGGATCGAGCACAAGAACAAGAAGGATCCCAAACAAGGCGTGCGCGTGCTGCGCAATGGCAACTCCGTGGACCAGTGCTCACTGCCACCTGTGGCCAAAGAGTATGATGAGTTGCTGGAGCGTGATCCTGACGTCATTCTCGAGAGCACAGAGTTCCGCGGCATCTTTTAGGAAGATCTGCAGACGATAGAACGTACTATTTGTATCTGTTTTGTTATACGTGTTGGTTTGATGCGTCTTGATGAAGAATGTGTAATGCAAGTTATTTTTCTAAGACTATTGATACGTTTGTGTCGATGGTTGATTTGTCTTAAAGAATGTGCACACGTGTGGTATCTGTAAGTAGTCTAAGACCATGGACACATTACAGGTTTTCTTGTTCGATACACCTTAATGACTGTGCACACATGGCAGAGAATCGTATTTACAGTTTATATCTGTGTAAGTTTAAGATATCCTTTTCAAAAACTGCGGAAGCAGGGGAGATTGTCTGTTGCATTGAATTAATGTGGGTAAAAAAATTGGATCGCATGACATAATATCTCTGTTTGATAATATTTCTTTGGAAAGTGCACACACATGATGGATTGTTTCGGGGGTTTTTTTTCTTGGGTAAGAGTACTTTTGATAGACAGCTTAAAATTTTAATGCTAAACATGATATGTAGCAGATTGTTGGTTTTTATAATATTAATGACTGGAGGTTGTCTAGTGCACACGTAGCAGATTAAATGTTTTACGTTGTTGTAATGTACAGGCTTTAAGATGATGCCACTATCTCCACATGCCCAAAAAGTGACGAGCGCCTGATTCCACCATGTCGTGACACATGTAGTTTATTTTGGCAATGAATGTCAAGCTGAATCAATACAGGTATGGATTTGTCTTCGAGACGTTGTATTTTCTGTGCTAGAGGGTACCACGCTTTTTGAATTTCACGAATAGACACGGAGAAACGGGAATTAGATAGAGAGAAGAAGATGAGTGTTTGGCATTATGGATGAAGTTGAATTGTGTGTGTGTGTGTGTGCGGGTGTGTGTGTGTGTGTGTGCGTGTGTGCCTGTGTGCGTGTGAGTGTCTGCATGTATGTACCTGTAAGTGCGTGTGAGTGTATATAACTCTGTGTGTGTCTGTGTGTGCACGTGTCTGAGTGTGTGTGTATGTGTGTGTGTGTGTGTGTGTGTGTGTGTGTGTGTGTGTGTGTGTGTGTGTGTGTGTGTAATGTTGAGATGAAAAGTTGCTCAAGAATCATCCGATTTCTATAACACGTTAGTGTGATGTGTTGTGTAAAGTTTGAAGCAGGAATCAAACCAATGAACGCCAAAAAAAGCCAACGTGTCTGTACGCTTAATAAACCAGGAAAAATAGATCAACAAGGTACAAGGTGTTTCAAACTTTGTACCGGTGTGGCTGGTAGTATGTCTGATCCGCTGCTGAGCAAAAGCAATACACGCCAAACCATTGTACACGAACTAGAAATTACATTTGCATATATAATGTAATAGTATGCATGGTGTCACCTGGCTTTTACTTTTTTAAAATTGTTGTTTTTTGCTAGTATTTTACGGCCATATGAGCAATCGTGGCACATTAAGAATGTTCAGTTAGGTTGGAAACAATTAATTTTGAATTATGCCCGGGTTGCGGCAAAAGCCTACTCATATCGATTTTAGGACAACCGATGGATCTTTCTACGTTTGAGACAAAGATAACACTGTTGAAACATCTGTATTGATAATAATAATCATACTCCTTTTTTTTTTAATGTTCAAAACGGCGTTTCTTCGAGCATCGCTGAATGGCGAGAGTTCGCGTCCCCAGTGAGATAAGTTGACGTTTTTGCTCGTTTCTCTGGATAGTTTACACAACTTAAAGTAAGGGACTTCTGAGTGTCTGAATTCCTTCCTGGTTAATTTGCTCTAAGCACATGACTCTTTGATGGATGTTTTTTTTTCCTTCTGTTGTTAGGCCATCATTAATTCAAATTGTTAGCCTGGTCTCTCATTTGGGAGAGTTTTAAATGTGTCTGAGGATATCATTATGTTGATATATTATCGTTTTCCCACATAGTTGTTGGTGTCTTGTGTGCATCCTTTCGGGAACATCATATTCTAATCCCGATTTTTTTTAAAAACCACACTGATCAGGAAACGTGCATTTTGGCCTTTAGTAACTGACTAGACGCTACTTCTGAAGAGAAACAGAAATTACATGTACTTCTGGTGGAGACTGCTTGAATTATGACAATTATGTGTTTGTTTAGTTTTGTATCTGTGTGCTATCTTTAGCTTTATCAAATGTTTGTCCTGTGTACATACTGTGCTTATTCTGCCGAGAGTGCCCCGTTAGATACATTAATTGTTTTACGTTGGGCTCGGAATCGGATGGCGCTGGTTCAAATCCGTGTCTGGACGCTGTTGAACTTGGTTGTTTGAGAAGTTTCAATGGCTTTCTGCTGACTAAGTTGGGTCCTACTGGAGATGAACGCAGATCGCCCCCTCCCCCCCCCCAAAGCCCTTCACTCACAGTCTAAATACCCTCATAGCGTTGAAAAGGGTGTTGGACCCATGCTATACTCGTGTAGCTGTACACCTGAAGGTCACGAGGTATGACAACAGGATATTGTTCCCATAATTCGAGAATAGCCGTAGAGAATGAATACATGATATGTGAAGCAGCGTGGTGGAATCAGGCTCTCGTCAAAATAATCAAAGTGAAAAAACTCGCATTTTTCCGCAGGTTTGTAAATGTTATCACATTTTCGTTTTTTGGCTCAACACCTTTCATGCCCATTAAAGAACTCATTTCTGTGTGGATTTTTCTAAAAACGTTGATTAAAGGCACAAAAAAAGTAAATTTTCAGTTTTCACGGACTCTTTGGCTAAGGAAATAACTAATCTTTGGCCGCCATTTTCTCACTAATTTTACCTCTGAAAATAAGTGAACCCCCACCTCCTTCTTTCGCAAATATCTCGACTTGTATTCAAGATAACTGGATATTTTTTTCATTCAAATAAAGACAAGAGAACAAGCTTTACGATGATACATGTACCAATAACTCTACATGCCCAAAATTGACGAGAGCCTGATTCCACCTCGCTGCCTCACATATGATATAAAAGGAATTATTATTATTATTATTATCATCATAATAATAATGATGATAATTATTATTATATTATTTTTATTATTATCATCATCATCATCATAATAATTATTATTATATTATTATTAAAATTATTATTATTAAGTGTATTACGCGTATTATGAGCATTATTATGAGTAGTATTAGTAGCAATAGTATGATCATTATTATCAGAATTAGTATTATTGTTATCACTTGTCAGAATTCCAGGGGAAAAAATGAAGAAACCAACCCATGATTCAATAACCAGTGTCTGTAGTGTCATAGTTTAAGTTAGGCTCTTCGCCGCTGCATGCAGAAGGCATGAGTTCGAACCCCACACAGGGATGGTATTTCATCCAGTATCTGAGTCTGTCAGATTTGATGTTGTTGTTCATTTGGCATGTGCTGGCTTGGTAAGGCTATGTTGTCCAGGAAGCCAGCCTTCTGAAGTGTCTTAATTAATCGAGTGGATTTGGGGGCGTCGTTAGGGGGGTCGAGGGGTGTCTTAAATCGTGTCTTACAATCTTGGAATCTTAATCAATGTTTCAATGTCCGCGTTGTGCAAGAATATTGCCAATCAATGTCAAGGTTTGCCGCTTTGTTTCAACGTTGTGACAAAGAAATAACAATATTATTATTGTTTTCCGTGTTTTGTATTATGGAATTGACATAATAAATATATATACAGTCTTGACATATTATACATACTGTAGTCTTGAGTCTTCTTTTGTTGTTATTGTGTTTATCTTGTTTGTTAATTACGTTTGTGATTGGCCGGAGCTCCTGTGTGGTCTGTTCCATCTTTCTTATCAAACGTCATTTGTTGTCCCAATCACTTATCCTTCTTTTTTGTGTTTGTTACTCTATTGTAATACATCTGTTCTTCGGCACTTATATGACAATGCCAAAAATGGCGGCCGCGATTCGACAAACGCGAATGCTAGAAATTTGATTGCGGATTTTAAGAGTCCTTATTATGCTTACTATATGTGTGAAATTTGGTAAAATTTGATCCTCTAATAAGCGAGATAGCCTTCAGGTTTAGCACCCCCCCCCCCCCAAGTATCGTTTCTGCTTTATCTGAAAGATCTTAGATACCGAAAGAGGTTTAAAAACCAGCCCCCTGGACCCCAAAGAGGCACACGTACGTTATTCGACGGTGTACTCCGTTCAATATCCTAATTTGCTCCTGAGCCAATGTTGTGGTCGTCACTCTGTTTTGGAGGTTTTGTTTGTTTGTTTGTGTGTTTCTTTATTTTGGTAAGTGTTTTACGGCGTTCGCAACTGAAAAAGGCCACATGAGCGCGCCGGACACATGACGCATTTTCAGTTTGGTAGGAATTTAATTTTGAATTTTGCCCGATTGGCCGCTGAGTCATACTCTTAATGATTTTAGGGCCACCAAAGGACCTTCAACGCGGAGGTACACTTACAAAAAGGCGGGCACAGATAACACGAATACAAAAGGCCAATCCAAAAGCAAAAACAAAATAGAAACAAAACAAAACCCGAAAGAACGGATAGCTCATCAAATTTGCCATTCTCCGACCGATATCTCATTTAATTTTTCTAATTTTTTGTTTTTGTAAAGTGTTTTACGGCGCTCGCAACTGCATAAGGTCATATGAGCGCGCGGGACACAACTAATATTTTACCCGGATGGCGGCCGAAGCCTACTCTTATCGATTTTAGTTTTAGACAACCAAGGGATCTTTAACGTGCACAACTTGCACACGGGCCCTCCGAGATTTTTCGCCCTTGTCCGAGAAGGCTAGGTGTAGATCTTTCCTACCAGAAGATCAGGGGAGTGGCAGAAAGACAGCAGTAAGAAAGAGCCAAGGAGTAGCTGTAGAAAGCCTGCAGAAAGAGTCAGGAGCCCAGAGGAGGGGGCAAAGGAGGTGAGGGGGTGGGGGCAGAAAGTGGAAATGGAAGCAGACTAGAGAACATTGCTAGAGAGCAGGAAAGAAGGTGAAAGGAGACAATTTTAGAGAAGAAAATTTTTCGGTCGCTACCCGGATTCGAACCCGGGACCTTCGAATGAGAGGCCATACACCTTAACATCTAGGCCACGAGAGCCCCCCCAATTTTTCTCATTATATCTATTAACCGGAACCCAAACTACGAATGTTTTGGACATTTTAAAATGTATTGTAAATCCCTGACATGTATGAGTAATCTGTTTTCTTTTAGTTGGTCAGCCCTACTGTCACCTCCCGATGATGCATACTAGGTCAAGGAGTTAAAAAATTAATGGAGGGCTATACTTTACTTTTTTCGTTTAAGTAGAGGTTTTACGGCGATCGCAACTGCATAAGGTCATATGAGCGCAAAGGGGTGGATGTCAACAGAGAAGTCCTTACTTTACTTTTTTCGTTTTAGTAGAGGTTTTACGGCGATCGCAACTGCATAAGGTCATATGAGCGCCAAGGGGTGGATGTCAACAGAGAAGTTCTTACTTTACTTTTACCCACATCCAGAAAAATTATCTCTACAACGAGGTCAGACCACAGCACTTGCAACACAATTAGTTGAATTAAGAAGAGCCACATAAGAAGAGCCGAAGAATAGAGGCAGGTGTTACAAGAGAGTAAAAAACACCCAAAAAAAAGGAGGACAGACAAGGACGATAGAAGTTGACAGGAAAGAAGGAGCAAACTACACCAGAGCACCCGCTAACCTCTCACTGAATTATCTGTTCCTAACTACTACTTACAAGTACAAGGCAAATGCATGTTGTTTTATGGAGTGTACAACACAAATTCATTTGTTAATATAATTTATTTTTTAAAAAAAAGATTGATGCAAGTCTCGTAATATAATAATGGATATATTGATAAATTTGCTTAAGACAATAGGTAATAGCAGAAAATTAAAATTTAAAAATATACATAATATCAATTTCCATAAAACGAAAACAGTTCTTTCATACTGGCAACCATCAACTTTAAGCTATTTAGGTAAATCAGATGTTTTCTTAAAGAAAGTGTAAAAAGTATTAAATGTAATCAACAAGTCATGGAAAATGCTCATTAGAATTGAGAGAAAAATTTGTGTTCCAATTTAGTTTTAATAAGAAAAAGATTATTAGAGCACTTTTAACACAAATGGCTCATAAAAGTGTCAAATATTAGGGGTGCTAATAGAGAGTAGCTTAAAGAAAAGTTTTTAATGGAAAAGAAGGAGAGAACCTGCCAACCACCCACAAAACCAAGTTTACCCTAAATGCTCCATGCTTTATACCCCCCCTCACCCTACCATTCACACACACACACACGCATTCTCCTCACCCCCCCCCCCCCCCCCCCCCCAGTTCATACATCAAAGTGATCACAACCCAATGCTTGCTATTCCTGCAAGGCAGCAGAAACCCCATTCTTTTAGCATTAAATGTAGCTGTTTTAAACCCTAATCGACACAATTAAGATAACTTAGGAGGCAGGCTTTGACCCTGCATGCTAGGGCCAACCTAGGCTGAAAGGGACTCAACATCCCAGCAGAAGGGCCAAGACACAAGACACTCATTCACCCTATCCGTAGGTCGTGTTTTACTATCGTATCCATATAACTTTGGGAACTCTGTGACACCACTTTCCAAAGCCAAAGAGGGAATTTACTTGTAATGTTTATCTGACCTGTACGCTTAGCATAGCAGTCTGTCAAAATGATTATTTGAGAAATACTGAAAGTCTCAAAAAGATCTTCGTTCTAAAAGCATTCTGAAAAGTGAAGAATACAACCCTGGGGGTACAAAATGACCCCAGGGCGTAAGGATAGGGTCAACAATCTTCCACACACGACAATTGAACTCAGATCGTCTGCGGACACCAGCGTCACTCTGTCCCTGTGGTTTTATGCACCCCGCATAATTTAGCAAAATTTGATCATTTTTTGGTATAATTTCAGATTATTTTCCTTTATCTTTCTTTGTTGAAATTAACAGGATCGTATAATTTCACATTTTTTGGGCTCAGTTTGCATAATTTCATAATTTTTTTGCATAAAACCGCGGGGACAGGTTGCTATAAGTTACACCTTTAACGTTGGTCAACCCTACAGTCACCACCTGGTGTTGCACATTAGGTCAAAGAGTTCAAAATGAAGGACTATACTTTACTTTTACCCACATCCACACAACTTATCTCTCTACAACGAGGTCAGACCACAACCAGGCCACCACTCTGGAGTGATCTTTCCCTGAGACTGATTTCGGGCAAGTAATAATAATAATATTCATAATACATGTAATAATAATAAAACACATAATAAAAAAACAATAATAAAGATGAAGATAATGACAATAATAATAACACTAATACAAATATTATAATAATAGTAAAAATAATAACATGATAATTGGATTTACTATTTAGCGCATATCCACACTCTACAGCATATTCTATGCGCTTCACATCTATTACCCCCATCAGACCCTAGAACATTCAGAAACATTCTAGATTTCCAGAGAAGCATAACGTGCAAGCTGCCAACTGTATACGCTCAAACTGACAATCTTTTTTGCTTTTTAAGTTTTTGTGTGTTTTTTTTGGTCAGTTTGTTAGCGTTTTAGCGCATGTAATTTGCAGTTTGCACTGTATACTTTCCACGGAGCTGAGAATGTTTCTGAATGGGGTTCTAAGGTCTTTATATTTTTATAGTAGAGGGTTTTACAGCGCTCGAAACTGCATAAGGTCATAATAATATGAGCGCCAAGGGGTGAATGTCAACAGAGAAGTCTTTACAGGGAATCAGACTTACTCTGCTCACCTCTCTAGCTTCAACAGCACAAAGTCTGCTTCGACTATCAAGGCACCCCGGAAATAGCAGGTTGCAAGAGAGTGACAAACATACAAAAGAAGTAGAGGAAAAATGACAATAGTCAATAGTAAGGATTAGGAAAGAAAAAGCAGCAGTTCCCTGTTGTATATCAGGCACAGTTTTGAGCGTGACATGAATCAGCCAATGTACAATTCTACTGTGCTTGAACAAGAAATGTCCTCCCTTTGGGAATGGCCTAAAGACACTACAGTCAGTGGCACTACCCTGGGGGGCATTTCTAAGGTCTGCTGGGGTAATTATGGTACATGTGTACTGAAGCACAATGGACATATTGTAGAGCGTGAATATAATCAATATACATCAAAGCAATTATTATTATTGTAATGAAAAAGGACGTCGCAGCCATAGACAGGTATATTGGTAAGAAAACATGAATTATGACAATTGTGTGTACCTTTGTTCTCCACTCATACCCTACTTTTGCTAGCTCATAATATTGATATAGGTATGGTTAAAACAGAAGAGATATAGGAATGGTCAAGCTTCACTTTTAGTAGCATCAGTAAAGTTTTAGTAAGAGTTTTATGGTACTAGCAACAAAAATAGGGCATACACATGCTGTTAGTTAAGTGTAACATACAATGAAAATAAACAGGAAAGATTTAAAATATAAGAGTCTCTTCGCCCCAACATCGATACAATTAAGATTATTTGAGGAAAAAAAACAACGACTGATAACTTGGTAGAAAAAAGGAGCAAATCCTGTCCCCGTCGTTTTAAGCAAGAAAAATTCTGAAATTATGCAAATTATGGCCAAAATGTGCAATTCTGCGATTCTGTTAATTTCAACAAAGAAAGATAAAGGAAAATAATCAGAAATTATGAAAAAAAAAGATTAAAATTTTGCTAAATTAGGGGTACATAAAACCACGAGGACAGCAAATGACACCAGAGCATCAATGAATCACCCACACTTTCAGCAGTGTAAATCTCAGTTAGAAAGGCTGAACGAGATATACTAAATAACAACCTAGACAATACACAAAATATTCCAATGCAGGAAAAATGTCTATGTAAGACAGCGTGGTTGAATCAGGCTCTCGTCAAAATAATCAAAGTTAACTTGCATTTTGCCGCAGGTATGTGCATTTTTTATCAAATTTTCTTTTTTTGGCGGAACACCTTTCATGCCCATTAAAGAACTCATTTCTGTATTGATTTTTCTGATAAATGTTGATTAAATTCACTAAAATTGTACATTTTCAGTTTCCACGGACTCTAAATCTAAGGAAATAACTAATCTTTGGTGGCCATTTTCTAACTAATTTACCTCTGAAAACAGGTGACCCCTACCTCCTTTATTTGCAAATATCTGTACTTGTAATTAAGATAAATGGATTTTTTTTTTCATACAAATAAAGACAAGTGAACAAGCTTTAAGATAATACCAATAACTCTACATGCCTCAAAATTGACGAGAGCCTGATTCCACCATGCTGCCTCACATATACAAACATAACAGAAACAAAAAAATTCTCAATGCAAGGCACAAGATGGAAGGCATGAGTGACACAGGTACCTTGTTCTGCACCCACATAACATTTTCTTTGGAATCTATTTCTGTCCCCGTGGTTTTATGCACCCCGCATAATTTAGCTAAATTTGATCATTTTTAAAAATAAATTTCTGAATATTTTCCTTTATCATTCTTTGTTAAAATTAACAGAATCGCAAATTTCACATTTTTTGGGCTTAGTTTGCATAATTTCATAATTTTTTTTTCTCATAAAACCACAGAGAACAGCTACTTGAAGTTTAACACTTTGCAGTCACACAGCCAGCAGTACAAAATGCCCCATCTGGTCACCCCGCCAGGAGAGTGACTGCAACGGGCTTCTAGGGCGGGTGCGATAATTTTCACTGTCACATTATTGCACCAAGTGACCGCAAAGTGTAAAACAAAACAAACACCAGTAAAAAAACCTCAACCAACGTGAATTCATACTAGAAATGACCATCATATTTTAACTACATAGACTAACTTGAAAGAATAACTTCAAAGGCGGACATGACCTCTTTGTTTGTCTGATTTTCCTATCATAAAGCCCTCTGTGACAACCCTCCCCCCCCCCCCCCATATCCAAATGTGAGAGTACAAAACTAGATTCCCTAACAACAAACACCAACACAGAGCAAACGATTTACAAATATTGACAGAACAATTTAGAACATAAATCTAAAACTTTCCAGCTTTAGTTAGTCAATTTTATACTACAACTAGCTACAGCTGCCCGCAAAATTTTGCATAGACATGAAAAAGGAAAAAGACTTGCGAAATCCTTGGAAAAAAACAAAGGACACCAAAACTGAGAATGCGTTCAAAGTGTAACATCACATCAATTATTACAGCAGAGACTTTTGCTTCTGAGCATGTGGTATGTGATTTGCATATTGCTAGAAATGAAAGACAGCACTATCTGCCGCGAGCTGTGGAGAGTTTCTTGTCATGACCAGTTGTCTATTATTTTTTCGTTTACTTTATTTAGTCTCTTTACCATGCTAGAGACGTCAAAGTACAAATACTTCTCTCCCTCCTTGGGTGCTCAAGGCCATCATCGGCTCACGATGTAAGCACTAATAGTATTATTGTTAGTAATAAAGAGAAGAAGAAAAATAGTCTAACTACTAACAGTACCGTACCAAAGACGATCAGTGTAAGTGTCCAAGAGAGCAACTATTGTCGAATCTGCTGTAACTGCCATCAGTATGAGACATTTATCTGTACAAATGGCGACGTGTATAAGACATTCACAAGTACAAACGGTTATCAGTATGAGCCATTCACCTGTACAAAAAACTAGTTCCCATTTCCTTCCAAGCGTAATTTTTACACTAAAGTGACAGTATAAGATGATCAACTGTCTAAGATAGCCATGGGGTATTCAGTCAAATTTGTTTAAGACGGCCACCCATTGTTGAGAGGACAACAGGTGGCCGTCTTAAACACTGTCTGTATACTCAAGGGTATGGACCATCCTAACCCAAACGTATGGGTAAGCTTGTCCAAGTCATCGGTCCAAATGAGCAATCCCATATGCCGGGTGGCCCTTGGCAAGAGAAAATTGGGTGAAATATCGAAGCTTTCAAAAATGAATCTGAACCTGACGACATGACATATATAACTCAAGGGCATTTCCTGAGATAAACTATTAGGTCTCTAGCTTCTAGCTAAGCCAGAAACTATTGGTTTTAATTTTCAAGATGGACAATTTTGTTTTATTTAATTATCAACTCCCCATGGCCTTCGGTCATTACCAATTACTGGGTCGACCCGAGGGCCAGACTGCAACTTTTCATGGAGTGGAGCTGGCCCACATGTCATAGTTTGTTCATGCCTGGTCTATGAAGCCTCTGATTACAGACAAGCTTTGCTTTGAGTTTTGTATTAAGTACAGAAATAATAATCATTATACATTACATTTGTACAGCACAAATTCCCGTTCGACAGCAAGCTATATCTGTTGTATGCACTTTACAATCTATAATATTAATATGGATAGCGGGGAATGCATACAAGCCTCCACAACCCCCTAACCCTAACCAATATAGATAGCGGACCTGGTGGCATTATGAACGCAATCTCAACTTCAAGGGAAGCATACCACACATTACAAAAAACATAGCAATAAAAACAAATTATAAAAAGTGCCAATTGCAGGGGTGGGTGGGGGGCTGTCTTGATATGAATGACACTCACAGATATTTCCATTTAAGGGTAAACTTACACATTAAAGGTACAAAAAAAGAACAACAACCCAAAAACCTGCCAATAAAGTATGGCTATTCCTTAGCTCCTCTTTAAGGTTGCCCTCTGCCACTATTTATACTGATTTTTTACATAGCAATAAGATCAAACAGACAGTAGAAAACACAAAACAGAGGTAGTAGTTTAAAGCCGAAGCTAACAAGAAAATAGATTTCTAAATGCACCAGTGGGAAATAACATCCAGCACTTTCAACACTAACAACCACATTCAAAATGTAAAGCTCCAAAAGTTCGCAAAGTGCAACATTTTTAATTTCCATATTTCACAGAGGGAGTCCATGTGAGAGGTAGAGAAGTGAATCCACACACCTCAATCTCCCTCCCGCCTGCCTCTTCAACAGCTGAGAAATGTGCTCGGAACAAATCTTCAGAGGCAAAAGCCACAGAAAAAAATGGTTAGATAAAGAAAATATGTGAGGCAGCGTGGTGAAATCAGGCTCTCGTCAGTTTTTGGGCATGTAGAGTTATTGGTATCATCTTAAAGCTTTGTCTTTATTTGGATGAAAAAAATATACATTTATCTTGAATACAAGTCGAGATATTTGCGGAGGTAGTAGTTTAACGTTTTTCATACATATCCACACAGAAATAAGTTCTTTTATGGACATGAAAGGTGTTGAGCCAATAAATAAAAATTTGATAAAAATTCACAAACCTGCAGAAAAATGCTAGTTTCTTCACTTTGATTATTTTTGACAAGAGCCTGATTCCACTACGCTGCCTCACATATTAAGATACAGTGGCTAAACATACTTAGATACAGAGGCTATCTCGGAAAACATATTAGTAACATCTTTCTGCAAACAATTTAAAAAAAAGAACTCACCAAAGGTGAATATACAAACACTGTTGAAAGTGCATACCAAAGGCTAAAACCTGCTAGAGCCTTTGAACAAAATGGAAGAAAAGAAATCCTGTTCATTCTCCAGAGTTCTACAACCACACCACAACAATCTAAATCAGTGGTTGCCAGCCTGGGTGATATCATACCCACTTGTGGGTGATTCTGTAATTTTGGTGGGCAATGGGATCACCCGGATAGTGACCGGTACTATTTAAAGCCCCGCTTGGAAATACATGCAGGTGGACGGTACGAAAACTTTATATGTAACCTCTTATAGGTGGCCAAAGTAGGCGTTGGCTGTTGGTCACTAAAAGTTTGGCAAGCACTGGTCTAGATTATTAAGGGGTTGCTTTAACTCTTTAAACCCTGAGATTTTTCCAGCGTTTTCCGGAGTTTTTTCGACAGTCACCTAAGCCTGGTGCACTATGTATCCTTATAACCCCAAAACCTTGCCTCCAACTTCTAAACAGTGAAAACAAACGTGAGGCAACGTGGTGGAATCAGGCTCTCGTCAAAATAATCAAAGTGAAGAAACTTGCTTTTTTCTTTTGGTTTGTGAATTTTTATCAAATTTTTGTTTTTTGGCTCAACACCTTTCATGCCCATTAAAGAACTCATTTCTATTTGGATTGTTCTGAAAAACGTTGATTAAAGGCATAAAAAAAGTAAACTTTCAGTTATTACGGACTCTCAAGGTAAGGAAATAACAAATCTTTGGCAGCCATTTTCTCACTAATTCTAATTTTATATCTGAAAACAGGTGACCCCCACCTCCTTCATTCGCAAATATCTTGACTTGTATTCAAGATAAATGGATATTTTTTTCATCCAAATAAACACAAGTGAACAAGCCTTACGATGATACCAATAACTCTACATGCCCAAAAATTGACAAGAGCCTGATTCCACCACGTTGCCTCAGAAATGCTTAGTAATTACTAAAAAACTTGGATCGGGAATAGCTCCAAAAAACAAGAAGAAACTAGCACTAAATGAAATGTAACAGTTGTCACTAGTGCACGTCCGATGGGGAACAGGGTTATTACCTACGGACGTTCCCTGCGTCTGATGGGGTTTAAAGAGTTAACATTGCCAGTCAAGGCAAACCTGAACAGAGAAGAACACATCACAACTTGGTTCATTATTGGAAATTCAGAATGAAGTAAAAAATTTACATACTGTACAATAGGCAAAGAATGATCTGGGGCTTTCCAGTTCAAAGAGAGTGAACTTAACCTGTAATCTTTGCATCAACAATAAAACCACAATGCAGAGATATACAAATTGTTTCATTTCTGGAAATATTATACAATAAACAGTACAGGCATTGTTAGAGTTTGATGACCGAGAACCCAAAAACAATTTAAACTTGAAATTTGAAAAAAGTAATTTGCACAAAATAAGTACAGTAAATAAACTGTTTTACTGAGAAGTAAGATACACAGACTCATCCTGGTGTATTTTGGGAGGGAAAAAGTCCTGTAAGATAGTTTTGATAAGATTTAACAAACATATCGCTCCCCCCCCCACATCCCTTTTTATTTTAATTAGTAGATTTCCATGGCCGTCTAGAGTAGAACTGAACTTCACGTATTACTTCCTGTATTCCCAGAACAGAAATTATAAGCATATGCAGAAAACGCAAACTATCTGCACAATTCAGAAGAGGCACTGTGTGAATTAAAAAGAGAACTAAAACTGTACAAGAAAGTAAAATCTGGTTTTGAAGGGAAATCACACAAAAGTATATCAAACAACACAAATCCAACATCAAACCAGCACATTAAAATTGCACACAACAAATAGCAACGGACGTATAAAAATTTAATCTAAATGTAGTTTCAAAACATGTACATTTTGATTGTCATAGCATCTGAAATGTGTGAATATGTGAGGCATCGTGGTGAAATCAGGCGCTCGTCAAAATAGTGACATCAAAGAAATCAGCATTTTTTTGGCTGATGAGCAATTTTTAAAAGATTTTCTTTTTTGGGTTCAACATCTTTTTTATCCATTTAAAAACACATTTTTTGGTGGATTTTACAGAAAAACATTGGTTAAAGGAACAAAAAATGTTAATTTTCAGTTTCGAAGGACTCTCAAGCTATGGAAATACCAAACTTTGGTGGCCATTTTCTGAGATTTCTCGCTAATTTTACCTCTGAAACCAGAAGATCCTGACCTCCTTCAATCGCAAATATTTCGATTTGATTTCAACAGTAATGGATATTTTTTTCACCAAGAGGAAGGCAAATGAGCAGGCTTTCAGATGATACCAATTAACCTCATAAGCCGAAAAATTGACGAGTGCCTGATTCCACCACGTCGTGACATAAAAATATGTTTTGAAAGTATATCATCGGCAAGCAGTTCAAGCATGCTAAGCCTAGAGTTTGGAAATTGTTTATTTATTGCAGATTAAGATCTGTGGCACTGGTTGCGTGGCTTCAGAAATATTTTGTCAAAATTCAAATTCTAAACTTTGAAAAAAAAAGCAAGTCAAGATACATAAAGTAGGTACAGTTGTTAAAAGAATAAAAAGGTCTTTTTCTCTCTTCTGAACAATTTTGTAATCTTGGCTCAGGACATTTTAACGGCTTGCCGGCGAATACTTCAGTTGTCTTGGCTTGGAGCGGCCACATAAAAATACAAATCTCAATTCTCGAATAAATACATGACAGTGGAGAAAGATAAAGTAACGGGAATGAGTGGTGAAGAGTCTGGAGGTGAGCGTTTTCTATAAGCACATGATGTGCTTTCTTATCTCACTCTTTATCTCCGCGGGGAGTAAACCTACTATGCCGGAGCCCTTTTTTGGTACTAAATAGACAGTGAAAGATCTTGTCAGTTGGTTAGTGTTAGAGCGCTTAATCAGCTGCTTGTACTGTATGCTTCCTGGGAAGCTGAGAATGTTTCTGAGTGTTCTATGGTCTGCTGGGGTAATAGTAATAATATAGTGTAAAGCGCATAGAGCTTGCTGTCGAGCGGGGTTATGCGCTATACAAATGCTATTTATTTATTAGTATTACTAAATCTAAAAATGACAAAAACCTCACTAGGCTGGTCATTAAATCAAAACAAGTGAACCTATTTTGACAGTTCTTCCTCTGATGAATGCTATCCCGATAAATCAGACCTGTTTTGGGAAATTTCTGAAAAGTAATTTGATGTCGGCGTCGTTGTAAAGGAATGCGCCCGATTCGCTGTCAGGGGTTCATCGGCGCAGGGGTTCCGACCACGAGCCGCTGGGAGCGACTTGCAGGAGATAAAGAGATAATGTCAGTGCACGACTCTGACGTCGTGTCTGACAGTGACAAATTAGGTCAAACGCTTCTTTTGCAAAAAAAAATTTAAAAATTGTAATTCCTTTCTTACTGTCTTAAACACTTTGCCGTCTCATGTCGCCGATCGGTAATGTGTACTACCCAGTTTCTTAGGATTTTTTCCCAAAATACATTTGCCTTTGACGGCAAGAGTTTTTACTATATGAGCCTTGTGGTGGCAAAGTGCTAGAATTACTAAAATTTTGTGTCGAATGTTCTTTTTAATTGTTGCAATAGCTTGAGCAATCGTAATTACTGTTGTTTATAAAAGAGTAACTATTTGAGATGTTAAAAAGTGCTAGACCAAATTTGATGGATGTACATTCATGGCCAGATACCCACAATAATCAACTCCAACATCCTGTAAGGCCAGATACCCACAATACGTAACTGCGACATTCCGTATGTGGTCAGTAAAACAGACTCAATGGAGTTAATCCCCACCCCCCTAAAAAAAACAACAAAACAAACAATTTCTGCCATCTTAACACTTTGCAGTCACTCATATGACCTTAGCAGTTGCGAGCGTCGTAAAACCCCATACTACTACAGCCAGCAGTACAACATACCCAGCCAGGAGAGTGCCTGCGACGGACTTTTCTGACCGCAAAGTGTTCAATATCACAAAGTAAATGTGTCAGGAAACACAAAAAAACAGACAAGGACTTTGTAACAGATTTCATTTCATCCAAGGTATAAACGCATCTCCTCATAATAATTCAATAAAAGCTAAGAAAGACTCAGCTTCCATCAACTCCTGACAGGACTGTCTATTTCTCCTTGAAGGGTCTGCTCAATCTTGTGCCGGTCTTCCACCTTCATGCGTTTGTACTCCGCACGAAACAGCAGCACAATAGCTACTGTGTACAGGACTCCCATGCCGTTTCCAAGCAGGTTGGGGACTGGAAGAAGAGGAAGGAAAAAAAAGAGAATAAAAAAAAACCCCAAATATCATTCAGGAACAAAACAAACTCAGCTTCACTTTCTAAAATTGAGAAATCATCCGGGCTCTTAGTCAGAAGCCACCTCTAACATAGCCTTACAACATTATAAGAGGCATTAAAATCTTTTTCTCTCTCTTTTCCTGTCGTTTATTTTTCTTTTAAAGTCAAAGAGTAATGAAAATAATTTAGATAATTTTTTTCGGAAAATATTAAAGTCCAACCTGCTCAAAATGCCACTTGGTTTCCAAGACAACCATCTGTACAAATGACCACTTCCCATTTCTTACCATGCAATTTTTGAAATGTTCTAATAATACTGTGTAAGATATCCACGTGTCCACGACAACCAACCACTTTCCTCCTCGACAATGAGTAGCCATCTTGGAGAATTCTGACTATTCATAAACATAAGGTGAACACCTATGAACAGTTTGCTCAATACGACTACAGTTTCTGGAGAGTTTTTGGTTTATGAATGAGGCCAGGAATGGTAACTTTCATCAAGAGCAGCGAAATAGTTTTTGATAAACGACAAATAGAGTCCAAATTGTCAAAGATAGCCACCCGTCGGTGGCCTAGTGGTTAGGTTCTCGGACTCGCAACCGTAAGGTCGTGGGTTCGAATCCCGTCAGGGGCTCAACGTTGTGTCCTTGGGAAAGGCACTTTGCACACATTTTTTTTATTTCATCCAGGTGGGAATGGGTACCCGGCTATAGACAGCGAAAGATCTTGTCAGTTGTTATCGATCCAGGTCTTGTCAGTTTGTTAGTGTTTTAGCGCTTAATCAGCTGCTTGCACTGTATGCTTCCTGGGAAGCTGAGAATGTTTCGGAGTGTTCTATGGTCTGCTAGGGTAATAATATAGTGTACAGCGCATAGAGCCTGCTGTTGAGCGGGGATATGCGCTATACAAATGCTATTTATTATTATTATTATTACGAAAAATGATTGTTTTAGGCAGGTCGACATCTCGGACAAAGTCATTATAGCAAAATAAGAATAATTAAAAAACAAAAAAAGCAAAAATTAAATTTAAAAAAAAATAAAAAAATAAAAACACAAGAGGGAAAATGGGAACTGGTTGTTTGTACAGGTGGTGTTCTTAGACAGGTGCTTGTAAGAACAGGTTCGACTGGAAATTAAATCAAATGACACAAATCTAACAGGGTAATAAATGAAAAAAAAAAATACAAACAAAGACACTGTCTTCGAAGGTGTTTTGTTTTTCCGATCCAGCAACCATTTGGGTTCTAGCCCTTTGGTCTGTGGATATGGCAAAGAATTTACAGGTTTTAATAAGATAAGACAAGATAAGATACATCTTTATTGTCCAAACCCTGGCACATTGGTTTGGTATTCCACCACGAGTACACACACACACACACGCGCGCACACACACGACACACACGTACACACATGCACACACATGCACACACAAGTAGGCTTACAATCGTAAGCTAGATACACACTCAATGTTATTTTGATGCATGCTCTAAGGTCGTAAGTACACCTTTGGTCTGTGGATATGGCAAAGAATTTACAGGTTTTAATCAGCTGTGCTTTGTGTTGGAAGGAGTAAAAACATCCACAAAACCAGACTCACTGGTCCAGTCCTGAGGATCGAACTCTCCGTCGCTGGGACAGGCCTGTGGCAATGAGGCTGCATGGGGCGACAGAGGCTGAGCGATGTACTGGGAGATGATCATCAGGACGATGCCTTGCACTTGACTGAGAACAACACAAGACAAGAATTTTTTTTTTTATAATAAAATAAGGAAAAACACTATACGAAATAAAGAGAAAAACGAAAAAAATATTGGATGTAAGAGGAATAAAATAAAATTGTTAAAAAGGGACAGTTTGGAATTTTAAAAAAGTAGAGACAAAATGATACAGCACATTTGACACCAAGATGAATGGTATTACCAGTTCTTGAAGAAGCTTTTGTCACTTTTACAGAGCGGGAAAAACAAAACAAAACAAAAAACATGAAAAAAAACAACCAAACTGACAATACTGACAAACTCTAACATCTAAACTACATGTAGGCCAGGTAAAAGGTCAGAAAACAAAAAAAAAAAGAAAAAAAAAAAGAAAAAAAAATTTCAAAAAAAAAGAAAAGAAGTTTTCAACCCCTATTGACACTATTTAGATCATTTAGGAGGCAGACTGCATCAGCCCTGAGAGGTCAGCAACACATAGTAAAACATACCAATCAAGTGGGATCGTATAGACTAAAGCAAAGTAAGCAACTCACCCGGAGATGAAAATGATACCAGTGCTGGTTGCCTCGGCAACAGGGTAAGTAACCTCAACAGCCAACTCCAGGGCCGTGGGGTACACAGCGAAACCAAACGCCCCAAAGAGAGTGATGCAGATGGCCACAGGGTACTCCAAGTCTCTGTACCGGGCCAGCTGCACAAAAGCAATGCCTGCCAAGTTGCTGAAGACAAAGCCCAGTTTGGTCACTTCGGAGAACTTGCGGGTCTTGTCAGCGATCACGCCGGCGATGACAGCCCCGACAGCTCCTGCTGCGATCATCAGAGCCCCACACAGGCCAGCGAAACTCTGGAGATGTCAGAGGAATTCCTAAATGATCTTAACCTTTCCAGTCCCATGCGCATATATTTTCAGCAGCATACCTCCAACTTTTTTTTTTGCCGACCAAAGAAATGTTTTCCTTTTAGATACAGTGAGTGGTATTTGCAAACTGGGTCTAGTTATAGAAAACTGACCACTGAATCTAGCGCTACTCTGTGTCCCTGTGGATCCAAAACTGTGCCCGGTGAAACACGATCTGACCCTGAGTCACAAATGGGTTAACTCTTTTTATCCGGGCTACGAGTATACTCGTAACGAGGACCAGTCCGGGCTACGAGTATACTCGTAACGAGGACCAATCCGGGCTACGAGTATACTCGTAACGAGGACCAGTCCGGGCTACGAGTATTCTCGGAAGAGCGATACGGTCTCGTCAAAGAAGCTAGTTCTGCTTGTAATTACCAAAATACGCAAATACGGCAATGCTAGCTCTGATGAATATTTTAATTTTCCAATGAACAGTGGTTTCTTTGTTTTTGATGGGTGTAGAAGCTTGAAAGATGTCTCGAAAATGCACATTTACGACCGACGAAGTACTTTTTGAAGTTGCGCTGGGTTGTGAGGGGGAATGATACTAATTTGATGATAGTGACTCTGAAATAAATGCCGTAAATTCCGTTGTGGACGATAAGAAACATGACGTCGACTCATCTAATAGCGATTCAGATCATGGTGAAGGGGTCAGTACTGGAATTCGTGTTCGATGGGTAGGGCTAGATCTAGATCTATAAAATCCAGTGGGACATCGTGGGCGCGGCAATCAGGGTCAAGTTCGAGGGTGGAATACACCTCAAAATCTACATTGTTCTATTGGTGTATAATAGATACATACATTTACAAAAACTACATTCAATTTCTAACATAACTGCCAAATTTCCTTTAAAACCTTAGAGTAAATGTAAAAAATACAACACTTTGAACTGTTCGCACTGACTTCCGACTCATACGGCGCGGCCGCCCCAGGACGGGTACAGAGTCCGTGGCGGTACGGCTAGGATAAAAAGAGTTAATGAGCAAAATATTTAACCACCAAAGAGCAAAGAAATAAAGACGACTTCAGCTAACCACCCACAAATCTTCATCTTTGGCACTTATATGACCTTATTGTATTGTAAACGCTGTAAAGCACTTACTAAAACAAAATCAAATCTTCGTCAATAGAAAGGGTTGAATGCAAATGTGAGGCAGCATGGTGGAATCAGGCTCTCGTCAAAATAATCAAAGTGAAGAAACTTGCATTTTTCTGCAGATTTGTGAATTTTTATTGAAATTTTGTTTTTTGGCTCAACACCTTTCATGCCCATTGAAGAACTCATTTCTGTGTGAATTTTCTGAAAAACGTTAATTACAGGCACAAAAAATGTAAATTTTCAGTTACCAGGGACTCTTAAGCTAAGGAAATAACTAATCTTTGGCGGCCTTTTCTCACTAATTTTACCTCTGAAAACAGGTGACCCCCCACCTTCTTCTTTCGCAAATACCTTGACTTTTATTCAAGTTAAATGGATATTTTTTTCATCCCAATAAAGACAAGTGAACAAGCTTTAAGATGATACCAGTACCTCTACATGCCCAAAAATTGACGAGAGCCTGATTCCACCACGCTGTCTCACAAATGTGTCGCAACGTGATTGAATCAGGCACTCATCAAATTTTGGGCATGTGGGTTTATTGGCATCATCATAAAGCTTGTTCATTTGTGTTGCTTTAGTTGAAAATATTACACATCTATCTAGAATAGGAGTTGAGATATTTGCAATTGAAGGAGATGGTGTTGCTTGGTTTCAGAAGTAAAATTAGCTGAAAATGGCCAACAAAATTTGATGACTACCAAAGCTTGAAAGTCCTTCGAAAGTGCAAATTTTCATCTTTTGTGCCTTTCATCAACGTTTTTCAGTAAAACCCACACATAATTGTCTTTTTAAATGGACATACAGGTGTTGAGACAAAAAAAAGAAAATTCGAAAAAAAATTGCCCAACGTCTATAAAAATGCAGATTTCTTTGATTTGATTTTGACAAGCACCTGATAGTACCACGATGTCTCACAAATAAGTGTTGGTGAGCCACTCACATTGTCGTAGTTCTGAGGACACAGAATCTGCTCCAGGAACGTGGTGTACGCTGAGAAAAGAGCCAAGCCACCGCCCATGCTAAACGCCAACATCCAGAAGGCAAAATTCTTCCGCAGCTTAAAAACAAAACAAGAAGAAAAACAAGACATTTGATAAAATATTGGAATCCTCAAAGACTTATGGATTTACGTTTGATAATTATGCACGCAGCATATCATATCATTGGCCTGCTGCTCAAATAAACTTGCCACAAATTTGTATTTATTTTATTAATATAATTTTTTTTAAAATTGCAGACACTTTACCATGGGAAATAATCTGCATACGTTCCACGAATATTTTGTCCAAAATCGAATTCTAAGTATTAAAAAAAGGAAGAAAACATAAATTAGGTGCAATTGTTAAAGAAAAAGGAAACAGTTGTTTTCTCTCTCCTAAAAGATATTTTTTTTCTTGGGCTTAGAACACTTGAATGACTTGCCAACAACAATATCTGCCACAGCACAGAGTTTCATACAAGAAAAAAAGATTATACGGGTTATTAGAGGGTAACATTTAAAGTCAAAAAAGAAAAAAACAATTATAAGAGGAGGAGGAAAGATAAAGGTTGACAAGTGTTTGATAGAAAAGAAGGAGCAAACCACAACAGAACACCCGTCAACCACCCACTTTCAAGAGCTCAAGAAAACTACAACAGCAGACTACAACAACAGGCGCTAAACTAAAAAGCATACCTTTTTGATTCCAAGGAAAAAAGGCTCCGATTGGGCAGCGGCGCTAGGGCTGGGTGGGGATGGAGGAACAGAGCTACACACGCCGAAAGTGGACAGCAACACGCCGAACAGACTAGCACCAGTGCAAATGTACAGCTGGAAGACAAAAGACCGAATGACTCACGGGGAGTTCAGAGTCACAAACACCATATTCTTCTACTCAATGAACAACACTGATGTGTTGTTGTTGTTGTTAGCGATCCAGTAGCATCTGAGCGTTAACTCTTCTGCATGATGCCATTCGGTTGTTGTTGTTGTTAGCGATCCAGTAGCTTCTGAGCGTTAACTCTTCTGCATGATGCCATTCGGTAATAGCTGCATGTCTGTTCTAATTGTTGTCTTGAGGAGTAGAGGCAGTTAGATGTGTGGGGTAGCTTGGGAAGAAAACATCCCCTTTAATCACTTAGTTTTCTACAGAAGAACAGATGATGTTCCACTGTCTCTGAGGGGTAGTCACACAGTGGGCATCGGTTGAGATGTCGGTTGAGGGGTGCATGCTGTGTTCTAAGTTGGAAGATTATGGATTGATCTCCCCTCAATGAACAACACTGATAGGGGGGTCATTCCAGTACAAATAAAACTGCAGCGGCACACGTAATGCAGAGATAATGACCTGATGTGAACACAATTCTAAGCACAGATAGAGCCTTTCTCATTGTAATATTACTTATTTATTCACTAGTTGACTGATTTATTTTTTCATTCATTTATTAACTTATTTGGTCGCTTTTAAGCACAAAGGGGCTATCCCGAAAAACACTGTTTTGATAATATCAATGGTAAAGTTTTTGCTCCTCGTTCAGTTTCTTTAAAAGACACGGAGGGTTTTCTCTATTATATAACCAAAAACAAACATACACAGCAATGAAACTAAACTTCTCCTATAGGTAGGGCAATGCTCACTTTAGGCGTAGGTTAAGATTTCTGGAAACCCTGAAATCCGGGTTAGCCTTAAAAGAGACCATTTATTGGTACGCTCAACCTTTCTCCAGTGAAAAAAAATTGAAATTAAAAACCAGTTCTATCGTAGATAAAAATTCATTTCAGCGTAGCATGTGTCAGATCAGTTTCATTATTCAGGAAATTGCCCAAAGACCATTTTCATAAGAAACACCATAAAGGTTATAACCCCAGTTGGATCCCTCGTGAAAACCAAATGGGGGTGAAAGGACAAAAAGTACGTTCAAATATCGCGGTAAGCCCCTTTATTCAGCAGAAAATCACTCCAAGCTGTATTTCAGATAAAAATAAAACAGTTTTGTTGCCTCACTTGTGCCTCCATTTAAAATATTCCCCGTTTATCGGGGCCTATCCAGCATAAAGTATTCTGTGTTTGTGTTTGTAAGAATGAGTGCGCATGCATGACTTTGACATAGAGAGAGAGAGAGAGAGAGAGAGAGAGAGAGAGAGAGAGAGAGAGGAGGAGGAGGAGGAGGAGGAGGAGGAGGAGGAGGAAGAACACGAACAAGAACAAGAAGAAGTGACATTCAATTTCGCCCTCACATTCTTCAACTGACGACACGTAAACTTTTTTTCTGACGACATCCTGTCACATACACATGTGGTCACCTGAAAGATCCCTTCAGTCACGATCTGTGATAGTTTTGCACTGTCATCTCCGCAAAGAAATAGTATTACGGCATCGCAAACTCTCGAAATCTGTCCGCCATTTTCTTTGTTTGTTTGCCTGCTGGCTCTCGTCCCTAGCTACTTGTAGCCTACGAGGGAGGGACGATGAACATCGAGACAGTGATGTCATGCGCAGAAGACAAAAATAGCGTTGGAGAGTTTCTAGTTTCTAGTAGAGCTGGGTGAAGAATCCATTCCGGAACCGATTCCCACGATTAATGCTACGGAAGAAAAGTTCCGACTCCTGTTTACGTAAACCAACGGTCACCAGTTACTTTAATCTTTGAAATCTTTATCTTTTTCTTTTAGAATTTACTTTTGGAAAATATAAGCTGGTGCTTTGTTGTGTTCCTAAATCAAGGTTATCCTAAATCCTGAAGATGCTCGCAGCCAACCAGGTAACCACCGGAAGAAATCATATCATTAGAAAGTACGTTGTTGGGTTCGGAATCGACTCCTACGATTCCTTGCTTTTAATAATCGGGAACCTTGCCGCCCAGCACTAGTTTCTGGGCCTAAAATGAGCCCCCTATTATAATTATGTAAGAGGTGTAATTCTAGTGAAATTGAGAATGAATTTCACAGTATTTGCTTTTATTGTTCAAGCTTTTGCTAATCAAAGGAAATGTTCAGTCCTCCCTGCCTAACTCAATCCCAGCGATAAAAATACAATTTTTAACCCATGTGAAAATGTGTATGTACAACGTTTTACTATTGTTCTTTGGAAACCTAATTTAATAACAACACGAGTTCTACACAATTTTAAAATGGTGTTAATATGTCTTGAATTTATGCTGTTTTTACAGAAGTATTTTCTGTAAAATAATATGTTTGTTTTATGTTATGTGTGCCAATGGTCTTAAACACCCCAAAAAAATAGATTGCATTTATATAGCGCTCTATCCTATACCAGTATCAGCTCTGAACGCTTTACACTAATCACACAATCATTCACACAGGAAAAAATATCCCACAGAAACAAGAAAAACCAGTTCAACCACATGAAGAAGAACTTTCACAAACATACATTAAAACTATATACACGAAAGGACAGTTTAAAAAAAAAGAACACTTAACCATCTACCAACCTACCTACCTACCTCCCCACTAGAGTGAGTCTTTACGTAGACGTGGAAATGATATTAGGCTATACCTCACGCTGTCACAGAAAAACCCATGCCTGGAGGGTGGGGGCTCTCGTGGCCTACAGGTTAAGGTGTTCGCTTCTCATTCAAAGGTCCTGGGTTCGAATCCGGGTAGCGACCGAATAATTTTCTTCTCTAAAATTGTCTCCTTTCACCTCCTTTCTTGCTCTCTAGCAATGTTCTGTCGTCTGCTTTCGTCTCCACGTACTTTCTACCCCCTCCCCCTCACTCCTTTGCCCCCCTCCTCGGGGCTTCTGACTCTTTCTGCAGACTTTCTGCTGCTTCTCCATAGCTCCTTTTTACTGCTTTCTTTTAGCCACACACCTGATCTTCAGGAAGGAAAGATGTATACCTAGCCTTCTCGGACAAGAGCGAAAAATCTCGAAGGGCCCGTGTGCAAGTTACGCGCGTTTAAGTTAAATTTGGTGGTCTAAAATCGATAAGAGTAGACTTCGGCCGTCACCCGGGCAAAATTCAAAATTTCCTACCTACTGAAAATGTTAGGTGTGTCTCGCGCGCTCAAATTAAATTATGCAGTTGCGAGCGCCGTAAAACACTTACCTATAAAAAAAAGAGTGAGCATTTACGTAGACATGGAAATAATATTAGGCTATACCTCACGCTGTCACAGAAAAAACCCATACCTGGAGGGTGATGAAGTTCACCTGCGGTGTCAGTTTGTGAGCGGCAAAGACAGGGTAGGTGAGGGGGAAAGTGCTTATTCTACTGGCCACTTAAGGGTGAAAAGGAACTTATTATTGCTTTATTATGTCAAATAAAGGGTAATGCACATATGTTTGTGTTTGTGTGTGTTTGTGTGTGTGTATGTGTGTGAGTGAATGTGTGTGTGTGTATGTGTGTGTGTTCGAGTGTGTGTGTGTTTCTACATGTGTGAGTGTGTGTAAATGTGTGTGTTTGTGTGTGTGTGTGTGTGTGTATGTGTGTGTGTGTGTGTGTGTGTGTGTGTGTGTGTGTTTGGGTGTGTTTACTCAAGTTTTAGCGGTTGTTGTATGTTTGTGTGTGTTTTTGTGTTTGTGTTTGTGTGTGTGTGTTTGTGTGTGTTTGTTTGTGTGTG
>NW_004797500.1:94599-96136 GCF_000002075.1 Aplysia californica
CCCCCCCCCAAAACAAACAAACAAAAACCCCCCAACAAAATCAAATAACATAACATAATATTTTTAAAAAATTAAAAACTACACAACAGTTGCCATTTTCAATTACTTACTTCTTTACAAAAAACCATCACAATAAAACAGGGACGGTTAGCATAGTTTTAAATCTTTTTTAGGAAGCAAGGAGTAATGTTTTTAGGCTACATAATGGGCTATTTTTCTCTCTGAACATACTTTCCTGGTTCTCACATAGTTGGTGAAAGGCTTGAAAAAAAAAACCCTCTTTAATTTAAGTGACCAGTAAGGATGTTACATTTTTAAATGAGTAAGGAACCAGGCAAATCACTTATTCCTATTCTAGAATGAAAAAGGTAAGTAACTTATTGCATTAGCAGTCAGTGTGGGAAAGAAAGAGAATGAAAGAGTGAGGGAGGGAGAGAGAGTTTTAAAGAGAGGGAAAATGTGAAAGAATCATCATTTGAACTATGTAGTATTGCAAAACTCATTGATACTTTCTAAGTGGAAATGCACTATATATATCCCTGAGCAGGAGACAGTCGGGTTGCGCACTTAGCACATTATAACGATTTGGGAAATTATTATATATAATGAGAATGATTCTTGGTCTTTCATCCGAGTCACTTTTTAGTACGTGTTGCTGACCTTTTTTCAAATAGCAATACCTCACAGACTATCAACTATTTTAAAATTCTGTAAACAGTTATAGTCCATGTAGTGACTAAACAAATTGTGTGTGAAATATTAGAACGATTAAAGTTGATGTATTAGTATTTTTTTCCAATTTCACAAAAACACCTTAAACTTAAACCGCTAGGCACAGCCAGCAGACCACGTCATTGGTCCCACAAACACACACACACACATAAGAATAGAGACTAAGAGAGACAGGGAGACATACCCAGAGACACAGAGAGAGGAGAGAGAAATGGAAACAGAGAAAGAGAGATAGAAAAAGATATGAAAATAGACATAGGTTGATATATAAAGAGAGAGAGAGACAGACAGACAGAGAGAGGGGGGCAGAGACAGACAGACAGACAGACACACAGACAGACACACAGACAGACACACAGACAGACACACAGATACACAGAGAAAGAGAGAGAAAAAGGGAGAAGGAGAGAATGAGAGAGAGAGAAAGAGAGCGAGAGAGACAGAGAGAGAGAGAGACAGGCAGAGAGAGAGAGAGAGAGAGAGAGAGAGAGAAAGAGAGAGAGAGAGAGACTGAGGTTGAGAAGTAAAACACTCACCCTATAATATGCCACGTAATGAAGGAAAATTATATCCTTTATTATATTATAATGATACACTCTGTTGAATACGCGTGCCAGCCTGTAACTTCTATTTAGGGCTTGTGTTTTGAATTAGACATAATATGTGTGAACATAAAAGCAGGTTAATGTGTGAATGTGCTTGTGTTTTGAATTAGACATAATATGTGTGAACATAAAAGCAGGTTAATGTGTGAATGTGCTTGTGTTTTGAATTAGACATAATATGTGTGAACATAAAAGCAGGT
>NW_004797500.1:96850-112552 GCF_000002075.1 Aplysia californica
CAACCAGTGAGAATAGCTCCCACTTCAGTGCAGGCATGAGGCGAGGACTCCCCCCCTGACCTCTCACAGGCTGACAAAATCACCTAGGCCCTTGGTGGCTTACCGCATGTGGTTGGGAATGAACAATAATGTAAAAACATTTTTCGCCTCTCCAGTAAAAAAAAAAGGCTCACTACCGATGCTACTGCATGCATGAGGGGTATGTGGGACTGGCCGCCGGCCGGACCATTCGTCGTTTACAGACTTAACGATGGCAGGCCTCTCACTCTCTGCCTGCACACAATAAATTATGGTTCAAGGAACAGAGAGCGTGTACAAACGTAACGAGACACAAGCACGAGACAATAAATGCTCTTGCACAACGGTAGCATCTAAGGGTTGTAAATTATTCAGACCAAATGGGCGAGGGTGATAAATCGTGTTAACTAGTTTGATAATTAAACAATCCAAGCTCTTTTCTTCACTTTCATTTTTTTTTCTTTTATTCTTTCTTTTTCTTTTTTCCTTGCGCCTCTTCTTTCCCCTTCTTCTTGAACATTTGGAGTTTGTCAAGCCAAAAAAGAGCCAGAGAGCCAAATGAAATTCTCCAGGCCAGACACGATCCAAAAGAGCCAAATTTCTGAGATTTGGTTCCAAACTGACAACCCTGACTGTGACTATTCGGACACGAACAGTGATGAACACGATGCTGTGGAGCATCAGCCCTGACCCCCTCCCCCCAGGGTCATGCCCGCTAGAACCTCAGCTCTGATTCCTCTAGGGTCATTTCCGGTAAAACGAGGGGGTGAGAATAGCGAGACATGGGTATTCTCACCGGGGGTTACACTTCCTTCGCTACTTTGTTGAAACGAAGTGTCTACGTACATGGTAACCGGGCACCTAGACTCAGTGTCTACGTACACGGTAACTGGCAAAAGGGCGCGTAGTCTCAGTGTCATGTACACGGTAACCGGGCATGTAGCCTCAATATCTACGTACACGGTAACCGGCAACCAGGCATGTAGTCTCAGTGTCACGTACATGGTAACCGGGCAGTCCAGAACTCCTAAGTTCAGTTTTTGTCCTCTGGTGTTGCCTTCATCCCCACCCCTCCCCCGACTGTACCTTACAAAAAAAAAAAAATAATCCCTACCATTCCGGAGCCCTATACTTCGCAATGCACAGACATAGTATGAACTATGGTGACCCCAACGGATACTCACAATATGATGCACACGCAAAGGTTCACTGACTGGTCACGATGGCGAGCCCGACAAGATGCTTCTTTCTTTTTTTTCAGCAAGTGACAACACAGGTAAAATTAGCAATGCCAATGAAAATTTAAATTTTCATTTTAGCCCTTTTTTATTTGGTACCTAAAAAAGAATTTTTAATTCTAAGAATTATGCTTTTTGAATTTTAAGAATCAGTTCATAAATAAAAACGTTATGGGGTTGTAAAGGTCGGCAAAATATGGATGACCCACATAAATATATATAGGAAAATACTCTCCTAAAAAGTGGACCACGCAGTAGTAGATTCTGTAAGAAAATCGACGATATCATCTCGGTAACTATTCAGAGTGTTAGAGAGAAACTTGGCTACCCGATGTGTTTTTGGGTGTAGAAATCATTACTGCAGTCAGATTTACTACCCATTTCGTAGTTATTTTGTTATAATTAAAATTTTGGGGTACATATTACGATTTTGCGAAAAAGGGGTGTCGGGATGAGTCCATTTTATTTATAGCATCGTATCACAACATGGGATCTTTAAGAATATGTCGGCAGCGTGACTAAATAATTGCAAAGCTTTTTATGATGACTTTAGACCATGCCAACCGTAAAAGATAAGTTAATTCAATCTAGCCGTACAATTAAAAATTCTTTTTCCCCGTTGAGACGTGAACACCCCGAGACGAGATAACCTCGCCTCGGAATACCCCCATAGCGATGTTACAGGGGAATAGAGAGAAAAACAACCGGATGCGCACGCCCGCCATTGCCCTATTTCAAGTGACAAATGAACGGGCGCGGAATAGTCATGCGGGGATTTGTAGGTCACATACATTTGCCGCGAGAGTGAGGGGAAAATGGCCGGTCTCCCTGCGAAGACGCTTTGGATAGGGGGGTAGTCGTGCATTTATGATCGGGTCTAAACAACTACTTGACACAGAACGTTCAAATTTGAGCACACTATAGAGGATAGATAAGATCTATTACCATCTCGGCGTTGAAATTCAAATTCCTTATAATTTTCGGTGTACACGATACGAAAGTGTTCCCGACACCAAAAGTATTATAGGTTAATTTATGTGTACGAACTTCAACGTCCACATATCATTAGTTTGCCCTATTTTCTGATTGGTTGTCGAGTTTCATTCGGATTGGTTCGGAAATAGAGCAGACCAAGGTTGACAAAGTTAGTCAACTACGCTTCGGCCGGGTCCGCAAAATTGCCCGCAAACAGGGACCAAATTTTCGCCGCGGGGGAAAGCCTGATTAGCATTGCTAGACAAATATTGATTTATTTTCATTCCGGTTACCGTGTACGTAGACACTGAGACTAGGTGCCAGGTTACCATGTACGTAGATACTAAGACAAGGTGAGACTAGGTGCCCGGTTACCGTGTACGTAGATATTGAGACTACATGCCCGGTTACCGTGTACGTAGATATTGAGACTACGTGCCCGGTTACCGTGTACGTAGATATTGAGACTTTGTGCCTGGTTACCGTGCACGTAGATACTCCGTTGTTGAAAACAATCAATTGAGGCTGAGGGTGATTTTCTTTTAGAGGCCATCTGTGTATTTTGTAGACAAAAATATTTGTCCCAAAAAACAGTGCACATAACAAGAGTGAAAATTAAAACTTACACCACCCATCCATTATAATCATCATTCATAAACATTATCAACAAATTAAATAAAAATCTTTTATATATTGACTTTGGACTTTGGACATTAAAAGAAAGTGGCTATTCTCACCCGCCCGGAAGTTCTCGCAAGATCAACTCCTCCCCTCTTCTCTCTCTCTCTGTCTCTTTCTGAATACTGTCTATCGGTGTGGACGATCAAATTGACCAAAACAAAGTTAAAAAATTATGTTAAAACACAAAAGTAAATTAATTTGGTTGTCTACAAAGATGCTATGGCTATTTAACTTTTCGAATCGAGCCGAACTACGCGGGTCGCCATTTTGTTTTGCCCGGAAATTCTCGCGCTACTCTTCTCTTTCTTTCTCTCTCTCTCTCCACTGCCCACAGACAAAATTGTACGCTTTTAGTAGACTACAGCTGTAATGGAACGTTTGTTCACGGCACGGAATTCTACAATTTTTCTGTTATCACAGTGTAGAATTCTGTGGTTTAGGGTGAACGCAAAATTTGGTGTACGCGCACCGGGTGAGAATAGCCACAAGACTTGCCTGCACTATTCTCACTCCGGGTGAGAATAGAGGTGGCCACATTAAAATTACTACAAGAAAGCTTTCCATATTTCCATGTTGTCATGATAAGATTCTACAAGCATTCGTGTTGACAGTGAGCCTTTCATTTGTTGATGGATGTAAAATAACGTACCATTGCATTTGTGAAGTTGATGACTGCAATAACAAACAACAAAAACCATCGTCTGGTATAAACTGTGTATCCAGAGGGGTCACGTAAGTACTCGTAATGTTGATCGAGTACATTTTCTGTGACGATTATAGGTTCATTATCTTCAGGGCGTTCACGTCCTTGTCCCATCTTATCACTGATTTCTTGGTTCTCCATCAAGATTCTAGCATAATAGTTGCGTACGAACCGTCCCCCTTTTTTATAATAAAGTGGCCTCCGGCCTTGTGTGGTAAACTGGTACCGTGTTCAATGAAATAAATAATTATCATGTGACTTGATCATGTGACTGCATACTTTTCTGTTGGTATTGTCAATTGAAGAGCTCTTTTCTTTATATAAAACAATGATTTTATAAACAATACTTTTGCGAAAAGAAAGACTACATCAAGTATCAAGCAGCGATTCATGCTAAGCATCAAAGAGGTAGGCCTACAAAAAACTTCGGAAGAAAACCTCTTGTCAAGTCAGTTTCTGATCGCGAGATCCAGATAAACGTTTTGTTTCGACACAATGACGCTAAAACGAATTTCTCGCTTTTCATATAGATATAGATCTAGATTCTAGATCTACGTGACAAAAACGTGCTTCCTTCGCCTTCGTATATTACGGTATATTATTCTCTCTCTCTCTCTCTCTCTCTCTCTCTCTACTCTCTCACACACACACACACACACACACACACACACACACACACACACACACACACACACACACACACACACACACACACACACTCACACACGCAACTTAACGTCTAGCTTGATCTCTATTTTGTTCTTATCTTTCTCAACTCCCCTAGATTAGGCTGACTAGCCTACCCATCAGTCATCACAGTGAATAATATATATAGACATATAGTGTGTGTATGTGTGCCAGTACATAATGTAATTTAGAAAATTTCTAAGTTAGAATGTGACTTCTTCCATTGAACTTTCAAGTTGGATGATTTCATATAGATATGATTAATTATGAAGGAATTATGGAATAGGGTTGCGGCCCCATTGCAAGGGGTGGGGTTGCTAGGCAGTGTAATAGTCTACAGCCTGTCTCTTTTAATTCTTATGAGTAAAGTAAAGAGTTCGTTCATTTTTTAATAATTTTATGTGAGTGGTTGGCGGGTGCTCTGGTACATGGTTTGTTTTTTTCTTTCCTATCAAACATCGGCTATCGTCTTTATCTCCCCTCCTTGTTTTGTGTTTGTTTTTCTCTTGTAACGCCTCTAATCTTCGGCACATATATAGGCTATGACCTTATTGTGCTGTAAAACACTAAAAAAAAAGAAGATAATTTTAGGCTTTATAATTATGCTAATTTGCAAGCTATTTTCCACTTTTAATTATTAAATTTACTGAAGGTGTTTAAAACTGATTTTTCAAGGTATTGTTTTTTCTTTATTCATATATATTTGTTTTTCAGCTAGGCTACATAGTCATGAGATACCAAGAGACTTACTGAGTGTATGACGGAAAAAAAATCATCTGTGTATGAACTGTGAAATGCACAAACGCATGTCATGTATGATTGGAAAAATGTCACATGATTACAGTCACAGTTCTTCTTGGCTGCAAAATGATCATTCTTACAGTGTGCTATCAGGTAAGAAACATTTCACATATTATGTTTGTGAGGCAACGTTCTGAAATCAGACGATCGTCAAAATAATGAAATCGAAGAAAATGGCATTTTGGTAATTTTTTTCGATTTTTCTGTTTTTTGACTCATCACCTTTAATAAGGTCCTTTTAAAAACACCTTACTGTTTCGATTTTACTGAAAAATGTTGATGTAAGGCAAAAAAGTCTATATTTTTGCAATTTGCAAGGACTCTCAAGCTTTGGAAGTCGTCAAACTTTGCTTGCCATTTTCTCGCTAATTTTATTTTTAACTCTGAAACCAGGCGACCCTCCCATCTTCTTCAATCACAAATGACTTCTATTCTAGATTGATGTGTATGCCTACTTTTTTCACCAAAAGCAAGGACAATGAAAAATTATAAAATGATATCAATTGCTCCACATGTCCAAAGTTTGACGAGCTCCTGATTCCACCGCTTGGTGACACATTTATTCTTTTTTCTTTATAATTTCTTTCCTTCTAGGAGGTAGGGGTTGAACTACAGATAATAGCTATGCTACAAACACATGAAATGATTTACTTACCACCTCAGCAGGTGCAGCTGAAGGATTACATTTTCAACTACCATATTATTGGTCTATTTATTTTAAAATTCTGTATTTTTGTTTTATTGTTTCTTTTTTTTTCTGAAACAATATTCAAACAGCTGTCGGTTTGTGCTTCAAACTTAATATTGTCGATTGGCCTTTTCTTTCTCTCTCATAATCTTCAATTGAAATCAGAATTATGCATGTAAAGACTGTTCTTTGGAACCTGATGGTTTATTATTTTAAAAGGGCAGCAAACTATGGAAACCTTTTTACCCTCAAAGAAATTTAATGATTACCTACCTTGCATGTCCTACTTTGTTTTTATCTTCGTTTTTATTTTTATTTTTTAAATTTATTTTTATCCTGTGCTTATGATTAGTGAAATGGTTCTTTGAAATATTTCTGTTCATACGCTTTTTAAAAAATCCTTAGGGACTAATTTCAAACATTTGATACTCTCTAAATTGTTTTCTATGAACTTTGTCTTTCCCCTCTCCCAGGTACGCGAGGGCCAAATGTACAAACTCATGACTCTTGGGGAAAGTTTGATAAGATTATTGCAACTTTCTTGACTGAACAAAAAATTCCAGGAGCCAGTGTTGCCATAGCAAGAGATGGTGTAATTTTATATCAGCAAGGTAAAATGTTACTTAAGCCATGTTTCATCTGAGCTGTGCATTTTGTTTCTTAATTGTGTCTTTATTTTCATCATATTTCGTTTCTTTTACTTGTTGGTTTGTGTGTGTATGTGAGTGTGTGTGTGTGTGTGTGTGTGTGTGTGTGTGTGTGTGTGTGTGTGTGTGAGGGGGGTGGGGTGGATGGAAAGATGGAGAATCGGTGAGTTGGGTGGGGGGGGGGGGATTGAAGGACACATACATACTCATGAGAGTCTATATAAATGATCATCATCATCCGGTGCCTTGCCGACTGGCGTGGGCGATCATGGACCTCCACTTCCATCTGTTTTTCGATGCAGCAATGGTGTCTGTTCTTGCTGCTTCCAGCCATGTTGTCATCTTGTCCAGCATCTTTTCCTTCTGTCTGCCTCTGCCTCTCTTTCCATCAAACTTTCCTGTTGTTACAATATTCTCTAATGCTTCTTTCCGCATTGTGTGTCCGAAGAATAAATGATAGACTTATTATTTTTGTTTAAAAATCCATGCTTATCCTGCAATGTAAAAATCTCAATAAATTGTTATATATGCCTTGAGAAATTATTTTGCATGACTTTTGTACCACACCATGAGTAAAATAATGTTATAACAGAGAGTCATTCAAGCCGTTATGCAAAATTTGTATACACCCCCTACTCCCATTCTCCTCCTTTCTAGATTTTATCCTTCTCTTCATCTTTAAATTTTAGATCAGTTAACATATATATGGCTACCCCAAAAAATCTTAATTGTAAATAATACTATTTTTTTTACTCATTGCTAATAAGATCATGTCACAAAGATGCACTAATTTGTCTTGTGCATGTTTTTTTGTTTTAGTGCTTTCCTTTTCTTTGAGTTTCTGGATCTCTCTTCTGGGATGTTGTATTCCTTAAAGACAGGGCAGCCTCCTCCCCCCTCAAGTGGTTTATATTGTGTTGGTGGGGGCTTAAAAACACCTACATTTCAAAATAATAAGACGGTTCTCTTTTGTTGTCAGGATATGGCACAGCAGGAGCAGGCCGAAGAGTGAGTGCGGAGTCCTTGTTTCGTATTGCAAGCATCAGTAAGCCCATTACTGCTTGCATGATCTTGAAGGCCTTCGATGATCTTAAGATGCCCTTAGACTCCAAAGTTTTTGGGAAGAAAGGTGAGTAAGCTTAGCTTTTTTTGTCATAAGTGCTTATACCAAGCAACATTTAGTCACACTTTGCTGGGTTCGAATCCCGTCAGGGGCCCGACGTTTTGTCCTTGGGAAAGGCACTTTGCACAAACAGCAAGAATTGGTGGGATGAGTGTGACGTTGGTGGTATAGCATGGCTGGCAGTATGTCTATGTTTTGAGGCTGGCCTCTATTAACACTTCGCTGTCACACAGCCAGCTATACAAAATACCCCATCTGGTCACCCAGCCAGGAGAGTTAGTGGAAGAGATAATTTTCACTCTCGCATTATCACAGCAAATGACGGCAAAGTTTTAAACAGCGACTGCCCAATGTCAAGGGAAATGATTCTGCAATGACTAGAGCAATTCCAATATTATAATAAGCCATTTTCCTTTGTCCAGAAAGACCTAATGAGGTGACCAACAGATGTCCAGCACAATGGCATAATCACTGGCTCGCGACGTCGTACAGTCGAAATTGTATAAGATGGCCACCTGTTGTTTAGTAGAAAAGTAGTCTTCTTATACTGGTGGCCTCAGAGAAATTTTTTACTCAAATATACATATGACACAATGTTTTACATACACACATGTTCATTAATTATTAAAATGTGACATCTTTATGAATGTAATGCGCATTGAGCATTTTTTAGAAAATGGAAATGCACAGTATAAATGCTATTATTACAGCAGGTGCAACTATGTGGCGTCGGTGGCCTGGTGGTTAGGCTCTCGGAATTGCAATCGTAAAGTCGTGGGTTCGAATCCCGTCAGGGGCCCGACGTTTTGTCCTTGGGAAAGACACTTTGCACAAATTTTCCTCACTTCACCCAGGTGGAAATGGGTACCCGGCTATAGACAGTGAAAGATCTTGTCAGTTTGATAGTGTTTGAGCGTGTGAAATCCGCAGCTTGCACTGTATGCTTCCACGGAAGCCGAGAATGTTTCTGAGTTTTCTCAGAGGGTCTGCTGGGGTAATAATAGTTGTAAAGTGCATAGAGCATGCTCTTGAGCATGGATATGCGCTATATAAATGCAATTATTATTATTATTATTATTATTAACTATGTTATGTAGAAGAAAAGGAGACTATCTCTGTGCCATTGCCAAGTTGGTGCCCTGCGCCAGGCATATTGTGTGCCTCTGATGGCCAGTTCCCTGGCTGCACTACAAAGCACATTTGTGTTTAGTAAGTACTGAACAACAGATGGCTGTTTAATTCTTTAATTCCTAGGAGGGTAAACGCACATCGCCGGAGCCGGCTTTTTTTGGTACCAAATCTAAAAATGACAAAAACATCACTAAATTAGACATTAAATCAAAACAAATGAGCCTATTTTGGTAGTTCTTCATCTAATGAATGAACTCCCTGGAAAAGAGACCTGTTTTCGAAAACAATTGCCGAAAAGTAATTTGACTTCGAAGTTTTCTTAAAGGAATGTGATTGGGCCACTGCCAGTTGCTCACCTGCAAAGCGGTTCCGACTGCGAGCTGCTGGGAGCGGTTTGCTAGATACTAGGAGTAATAGGGATAAACAGGTAGTTTATATACAGTCAACCCTGCTCTTACAACCACCTGTATATATATATATATATATATATATATATATATATATATATATATATATATATATATATATATATATATATATATATATAAACGACCACCTGTATAAGACAATCACCTGTACAAATTGCCACCTGTATAAGACAGTCACCTGTACAAACAGCCACCTGTACAAGAAAATCACCTGTACAAACAGCCACCTGTATAAGACAATCACCTGTACAAACAGCCACCTGTATAAGACAATCACCTGTACAAACAGCCACCTGTATAAGACAATCACCTGTACAAATAGCCATGTCCCGTTTCTCCCCTTGCATTTTTCTTAACATAATGACATGGTTTAAGACTACCACCTGTCTAAGAAGGCCACTTTACTCCTTCATTTACAGGTTGAGAGAGTAGGATACTTGCCCAGAGAGAGAGAGACAGAGAGAGAGAGAGAGAGAGAGACAGAGAGAGTGAGAGAAGAGAGGTAGAGAGTGGAGAAAGAGAGAGAGAGGACTCTCCACCTTTGAGAGAGTAGGATACTTGCCCAGAGAGAGAGAGAGAGAGAGACAGAGAGAGACAGAGACAGTGAGAGAGGAGAGGTAGAGAGTGGAGAAAGAGAGAGAGAGGACTCTCCACCTTTCTCTATTCTGAGTAATTTTCTTCTCCTCAAGCTGGCTGAGTCCCCTCTGTCTTAGGTGCTCGTCCAGGTCTTATTCCCAGGTGGATATCTGCATTCTTCTCTTCCTCCTTCCCTCGGCGATTCATTTTATCTTAGGGCATGTGGTCTACAGACTTTAAATACTTACTTACTTACTTTACTTTATCCCTTCCTCTTGTACCACAAGGGTGTTAAGTGGAAAAAAAGCTTTCTGTCTCTAGCAAGCGGGACGGCCTGGCTGGGTGGGATGTTGTGTGTTTTCTGGATATCATTCACACCCTCAATATCCAGGTCTTCCTTGGTCTTTCTCTTGTCGTGTACCCTGATATGAAATATCTTACTAAAAACAGGAATACTGAAGAAGTACAGAACAGGGGACAAGCGTGGCAAGACAATTACCGTGCGACATTTGCTCCAACACTCGGGTGGATGGGACAGGGAACAGGTGGACGACATTATCTTCTCTCGGCCGCCGTGTGTGGAGAAAGAACATCCCGGCACCGCCGGCTACAACCACGCCATTCTGACTTACGCTCTGAGGAGAAAACTGCAGTTTACACCCGGTATGAAAATTATTTGGTATCATTTGAGCAGTTCTAACAACTACATGAGATCATATGAGCCCATGTCAAGAGTTCAGTTTAAGAAACCCATTTACCGCATTTTTCTAAAAATCAACTTTTTTTGCTTTTCAGTGGCCTAAGACCTTTCTCCGTCGTATATCTTTTCGACTTTTAGAAATAAACCGCTGTTGACTGAAAGACTACGTCTGTCTGTTGGCAATGAACTAAGTAGGGCAGAGGGTCACCATAATCAGACAGCCACCGGAACAATCAGTATGGATACCTTGCGGGCTTTGGTGCTGGGGGGAACTGAGCACTTATGGACCTGTCCGGTGTGCAATGACGTTGTTGCCCAGGACAGGTGATACAGGTAATACAGGACAGAGGGTCTTTGATTGGGTGATTTTTTTGTTGTTGTTTATTTTATGTTTGTTCCTTTGTTTTTCAGATAGAAAAGGAGTAATAGATTATAATTGTTCATAACTATTTCAATAGGTAGTACATGTTAAGGTTTGTAGGTCTTTAGATTGACTGCATCGAATATCTTAAAAAGGGAAACGTAGTACTTGTGGTGAGAAGATAATGTTTGATACCATCTCTATGTTTTTACCCTGCAGTCAACACAATTAAGCACCTATTTATCTGAAGTAGTTCCAAACTTGTACTGAAACACAGCAACACTACACTGTGTCTGAGAGATTCAATTAAATTTGTCTTCAAAATAAAAAATAAAAAATTCAATGTTTGACTTTGTAAATGTACACTCTTCCTGCCCAAACTTAAACTTTAAAAAAAAATATTTTAAAGAAATACATATCTGGTTTGATGGCAAGATATTGAAGATTTTTCCACATGCTTCCTTCTTCCAGGTAAACGACATGCGTACTCCAACTTGGGTTATCTGATACTTGGTGAGGTGTTGGAGGAGGTGACAGGGCAGAAGTTTGGGGACTACATGAAAGACTTCCTCCGACCCACTGGCATAGAAGACATTGAAGTTGGCAGGGCCTCCAGGACTTGCTGGAGGAGTGATGAAGTAAGCAGGCAGTTTGTAGAGTAAAGAAGATGAGTTTACCAGTATTTGTGATGGGGGTTTTGGTTTTTAAACAATTTTCTTCTTTTGGGGGTTTTTTTTGTTGGGGAAGGGGGGGGGGGGGAGTTTTGGTGGGTTTTTTGTTATTGTTTTTTTAAACCACTGAAGCCTTCGCTTTGTATTTGCATACAAAAGGCATGATTTCATTTCCCACCTGAGAAGATAATTTAAAGAGTACAGAGGAGTCCGCTTAAAGAGAACATAGTTAATCTGAAAATAGCAGTAAACCAATTGAAAAATTTTTTTTTTCCTTCTGTTTGAGCAACCTCTTTAACCCTATCCGTACGTCGTGTTTTACTATCGTATCCATATGAGGAAATTTACTCATTAATCCGATCCGTACGCTTTGCATAGTAGTCTGTCAAAATGATTTTTTGAGAAATACTGAAAGTTTCAAAGAGATCTTCGCTCTAGAAGTATTCTAAATAGTGAAGAATGCAACCCGGGGGGTACAAAATGACCCCAGGGTGTACGGATAGAGTTAAACTGAAAATCCGGCTGTAACAACTGGGTTGTGCCCTGTTTTGCCCTGAACAAAGTTGAAAGATGTAAATCAATGATTATGTTTACCATTGTTACCAAGATGAGTTTAGTCACTCTCCCACATGAGCATATTTAACTTTGCTTGTTTTCAACTATTTCATCGGAGTCAGCACCCCAACCCTTAGTCTTACTTGACCATCCTTTCATTCAAGGATACTAATGATGAACCGAACCATTTTGTTTTCTGGTTCTTTATTTAGGGAAATAAAAAATAAAGGGTTTGAATGAAGCGTCGATGGCTTAGTGGTTAAGCTGTCGGACTCGCAACCGTTAGGTCGTGGGTTCGAATCCCGTCAGGGGCCCGATCTTGTGTCCTTGGGAAAGGCACTTTGCACAAATTTTCCTCACTTCACCCAGGTGGAAATGGGTACCCGGCTATAGACAGTGAACGATCTTGTCAGTTTGATAGTGTTTGAGCGCATGGAATCTGCAGCTTGCACTGCATGCTTCCGCAGAAGCCGAGTATGTTTCTGAGTGTTCTCAGAGGGTCTGCTGGGGTAATAGTAGTTGTAAAGCGCATAGAGCATGCTCTTGAGCATGGATATGCACTATATAAATGCAATTATTATTATTATAGCACATTTTTTACATCATCAGGAAGCAGTGGTATGACAATGAAATGTGAGAAGTGTGGACAAAATGAGTTACTTCTGGAAATCCCCAAATGGAGATATTGACCAAAAATCGACACTAGGGTCAAATTGTTGATTTTCTATTGATGCCACATTCTTTAAGTATAGCTTGCTTTTTATTATTTCATATTTCTAAACGGTAAAAACTTCACCTATAGGCATGATGTATCTATTTCAATAAGGCTTGAATCCGAGAAGCAACTCATTTTGTAAGCACCTTCACATTAATATTAAGCTCTTTTTTAGATCTGATCATTGAAAAATCGAACTGCCGTGGAGTCCGCTTAAATTAAACACTGTTTGTTTTTTTTCTTCTCTATTTGAGCATTCTCTGTAAACAGAAAGCACGGCTAAACTGAAGAAAATCCTGCGTTCTTGCACATTTTGATTTATCTAGACTCTACTATAAATTACTATAATCACAAAGCTCATATATTATATATGATCCACTAGTGATAGATCTCAGATTATTATATATATATAACAGTGACATGTGATTATGCTGGTGTGTCTGTAGCAAGAGACTGACAGAGTGTACTTGATTCATCTCCAGGTTGAGTATTACAACAACAGATCACCAGACTTGGTGAAGTCCATTTTCCCTGGTTTTGGTGAGGTGATCCCACAGTATGGAGGACTGGCTATGGAGAGTGCGGCTTCCTATGGAGGGCTTATCTCCAACACACGGAACCTGCTCCAGTTTCTCCACAGCTTTCATCTTTCAACATCTCGTCAAAAGTCGAATGTCAGTGCATGTGACAAACGTAGGAAAGATTTGTGTTTGGAAGACAAGTCGGAAAACAGTTGCAATGAAACTGACCTCACTGTGAAGAAGGGTAATGGAAATGATGCTGAAAAATCTTGTGCATTTTCATCGTGTGAGTCAATTTCTCGAGGTTCAGAATCTCCTAACTGCCAAGTTTCTTGCAATTCGGTATACAGTGTGAGGAGCTATATTGGGAGTGAAAAGGAGGATCAAATCTCTTATATGTGCACAGAGAGACATTTCCCCTCACAACAGAATATTTCTACTTTAGACCTCTCCACCGATAGAAAACATGAGGTAACCCCAGACATTTCATGTGAAGTTGTTATTGACTCTAGTCCAACATTTGATGGAGAAATAAGTGTGAAGCTCAAAGAAGATTTTAACCAGAAATGTTTGTGTGAACATGCTTTTTTTGATGATCAAAGGATTTTCCCTAGAGGGATGGATAATTGTGAAAACAATTCTATTAAAACATTTTCCGTAGAAGACTACAAGCCTTTGAAGGATGTAGCATTATTGACCTATGAGCGAGCTGAGGAGAGTTTGTCCCGCCCGTGTTTTGAGTCGGGTCACGACTGGTACGGTCTGGGCTGGGATGTTCAGGATGACGGCCAGTCGTTCGGCCACACGGGTGGCATGGAAGGAACATGCAGCAGCTTGTATCGCCACCGCAGTGGCATCAGCTGGGCCTTCTTGCTCAACGCCTGGGCCACGGACTGGGACCTGAACGGAATCATCAAGTGTGGCTTGTGTTTTGTGGACAATGTGGACATCTTTAGACCGTCGGTTTCCACCCTGAGTTTGCCCGGTGGCGGTGTGCAGATCTCCACGAGTGAAGGATCTCAGATTATTTTGATAGATGTTGATAAGTGTACCGCTTTGAACGTTGTTGAGTCTTTTAAACAGAAGTCATTTGTGCCTGTGTGGATAAACATGATTTCTCATAATGTCTTTGATTTTAAATCTCAAGAATTCCGAGGCAAAGTAGATAGTGATAACCTTAGGGAAAAAGAGACTGAGTTTGAGCAAGAAGTAAGAAAAAGATACATAATAGTTTTAGACAGGATCGTTCCAGAAGAAAATTTCATTGTATTTTTAGATGAATCTCAAAGCAAGCTGGAAGACGCCTTGAACACACACTGTAACTTGAATTACTCTATTAGTTTTTTAGACTCTTTCCGAAGCACAGCAAATGATCTCAGATTCTCAGCTGTTCTGAGAATGGGAAAGGATTTTCAGAAAAATACTTACATTCTCTCCACGAAGGCAGAGGAGTATTTAAAGCAAGCTAAGCAGCTTATTAAGACACACGATTTCTTGTCGCAGTCCGTGACTGAAGTGAACGGTGAACTTTATGTGAGTTCTTTGCTCACCAAAAAAGAAGAAAGAAAGAAAGTCAAAAGCGGCTGTAGCAGTGGCAGCGGCAAACCTGCCAGCCATGACAGCAAATCTGTCTTCTGGGTACAGATAACTCCAGAAAATTTTATCACCGAGCTCAATAACCAGATCAAGAAGGGTCGAAGCCTTTCATACGTCAAGTTCTATTGTGCCGGCGGTAAGCCTTGGGTCAGTGGGTGCTGGCTGCCCGCAGGTCCCAGGGATAGATACCACCGGTCAGCTCTGTCCAAGTACGGGCTAGTGCCAGAGCTGTTGGAGGCCGCGGAGAATAATCTGACACTGCAGTGTTTGTCTGAGTATTCAGAGGAGGATGGCTCAGTGTACTATGCTGCATTCTGGTACGCTCCCTAGACTTATGTGGTCAGTCGCTCTTGGTCTTGTCAAAATACCGTTTTATTATTGAAGTAATATTATTTTTTTTGTTTAGTCCCGTATCGTGATTCTGGTGCCGATATTTCTGTGTTACGAAAAAATGTGCTTACGTGGTGCAAATTGTTATACTTCAAGAAAAACAAAACAATAAAAAGGGGAATTGATTAGTCTGTGCTGATGATGCTGCTGATGGTGGTAATGATGATGATGATGATGACCTTCCTCTCACCTTAAGGCTATTCACAAACAAATCCGTACACTGGACCAACTTAAAGTGATATCCCCCGAAACCCACAAGAGTATTCTCCACGGTGAGGTATCCTGCCCCCCACTTTTATGGCCTCCCTAAGATCCACAAACCAAACAAAGAAGGCTCAATACTTCCTCCTTTTAGGGGCATCATTTCACAAATCAGAGGCCCTACCACTAGAGCCTCCTACTGGCTAGACAGCATCTTTAAACCCCTCGTCCCCGACTTCTGCGGCAACCATTGGGTCAAGGACAACTTACATGTCCTTCAAAAAATTAAAACACTG